>NC_043751.1:1756909-1871119 GCF_902148845.1 Salarias fasciatus | reverse complement strand
GCGGTAACTTTACTATGTCCCTGCGAGGACAATTCAAACCACCTGTTTGAGCTCTGTTTGACTCCTGTTGTTTTCTTACCGGGACAGCGGAGCTCCGGTATCCGCCGCAGAGCACCCGACCAGCCGTCACCGCGGAGAGCCGAGCCCGGGCGGCCGCAGCCCGGCAGAGAGGCAGGCCGGCCGCCGGAGAAGCCTCAGGAGCTGAGACATCCTCCGTGAGCCGCCTGCTGTCCGTGTCCCGGGAGAAGAAGCCTTTACTGACCGGGACTCCTCGAGCGCAGCATCGCGGAGCCGCTGCTAGTGTTATTGAGCCACGACGGGAAAAGTCACCGGCAGGTGATGTAAAGACGGGAGGCGTCCCTCCAGCAGCCCGCCCACAAAGCTTCACGCCACAGCCCCCCCAGCAATTCATCACCTAAATCTGCTATATGTCATTATAATAACACGAAGGAGTATGAGCTTTAAACGGAACGAACGCATACTAGTTTATTAAGCTTTAAAACTTTTTCATTACACTCCGGCAAAAATAAAGACTTCTATCAGGGGTCCTCGCTGCACACTTGCACTGTGATTGGCTGAGACGGGAAGCGGCGTCCTCCAATCACAGACATCATACACATATACTCTGTCGAAAACACAACATTGAAGTGTTTAGTGAACCACTATTTTAATTTTTTAGGCAAATAAAAGTTTGTTCAAAAGGAGACCAGAGCGCTCGTGTACAGATATTTTTCTTATAAATACTAGATTAGAGTTCGCACGTTTTTTCTGTGCGTTTGTACTTTTTTTTTTTACAGAGTGAAAAACAAGCACTTAAGTTTAAGTTGTGGCTTTAAATATTGGTTACTGTGAGTTTTTTCTATCTTTTTTTTTTTTCAATATTTGTCTTGCCATGTCTTGTTTATTCAGGTTAGCAATGTATTCATTTGTATTCATTCACATGTATTCATTCAGTCAAGTCCATGATTTTCTTTCCTCGGTTCCTCCATGTGAACTTCCTGTTCCGGTGGAGAGAAGGACTCCATTCTGGTTGTCATGATGAATCCATGAATCTGTGACTGATCAGTCATTGATCCTGGATGTCTCAATCCTGTTTTTGTGCAATAGGTCCCTGCAAACAAGGACAACAGATCCTTGGGGCCTTTCAAGATACGAACAGACTTTGAGAAATGTCTTCCTATGCTTACCCGTGTTGTTCTACCATGATTGAAATCTTTGATCCACAGGAACATTCTTCCTCTAATACCTGCATCATAAAGTTTAATGAGCAAGCCCTCTGGCCACATGCTATCACAGGCCTTTTCAGAACTTCCTCCACAGCCTCCTTATTAATAATTTCCCTTTGAATATCTCGGCCCAGCACCACCACACAAGCACTTCTAAAGCCATTTTGATAACTCAAAAATAAACCCCAATGGCTTTCTGAGCATCACGTTTCTCAGTGTACTGTAATGGGGATGCTAAGTCCCTGTGTCTCGCAACTTGTTGCAATGCATTTATGGGTCCTGTCCTCACCTTTCCTCACCTGTCCTCACCTATACTTAGCCAGGACAGGATCCAGTGTCCCGTGACTCTGCACAGCACGATGGACGGACAGATAGACAGACAGACGGATGGAAATTTCAAATTTGCGTGGAGGTGTAAACGATATATGGATTTCACTTAATCATGGAACAGGACATAATACAATCTTACAATGACAGCTAAAATGTGAAAAAAACAAGGCATTACAATGTAAATATTAAAATATTAATGTGAGTCAAGACTTTAAACTGAAATCATTTTAACATCAACTCTAGAATTTGGCACTCAGAGAGCGCAGACCTCCACCACAGGTCAAATCAGTCACCAACAACAATAAGAACACCAAATATAATGAAACAACATTGTGATCAAGGGTGTTGCCGGGGCGGAGCGCTGTGGCGCGACGCGGCGTGGGCCTGCACAACTATGTGAAGGACTGCCCTATCTCTCAATGATAAAGAATCCTTTAAAAAATTCCTGGATCCAGACAGTGATCCGGATCATCACCAAAATGTAAAGGATTCTAAGTTAGCCCAAGACCCACCTTTTCACAAAGATTCATTGCAATCCGTCCATAACTTTTTCCGTAATGTTGCTAACAAACCAACCAACCAAATAAACCAACAAACCGACGTGATTACATAACCTCCTTGGCGGAGGTAATAATTATGAGAAATGATGAAGCATGAAGTACAGAGATTTTGAGGCCCATTTCATTTCTGATGAGCCGTCATTTATTAAAAGGCTTTTAAGTTCAGATAAATGTTGAGATGTAGGACAGTTAATAAGGACGTGAAGAGGATCACACGCAGCCAGTACAGGAAACACAGTGATCAGCTGAAGCCAGAGGAGCAGGGTCCCAGTCTGCTGCCCCTCAGGGCCTTCAGCGCCCTCTGTAGGTGCTGTAGGAGAAGCGGCTCATCAGCAGAGGGAGGTGAAACTTCTGCTCGGGCTCGGTGATGTTGAACACCACCTGGAAAGATAAAGAGTTAAGACTGAGATGCTCCGGTCGCGATTCACCTGAAACACATTAAAGTTCATTACTCAGTAGTTACCTGAATACAGCATGCTCTAAATTCTATCAGGAAGCCTTGGAATGCAGATCAGTTAACGACTCTTTGGTAATTTACATAGCATCAGCTTTAGCGTTTCTCAGGCCTCTTTCGATTCCATGAACAGCGGTTATTTTTAGCAAATCCCAACATGTTGCCGATAGGTCTGACTATCGAACAGGCCTCCACGGAAGGCCGGTTCCCAGAGTCCCCCCAGGATGGTTTGACCCAAGCAGCAGAGCAGTGACAGAGTTATGGCGTCCTGGATGTGATAGTTTGTCCAACTAGTTCAGGATGTTATTTGTGACAGAGCCTGATTTGAGGCTATTAAATTTCTCTAAAAGCTCGTTCTATACCTAATAATAAAACAAACATCGGTATGTCTCATGCTATCCCAGATTCTATACGCCCAGATTTATCTAGCCTGTAACGAATCAAGCACAGTATCACTTTGCTCTTCCCGAACAAAACTACAAATTCAGTCTAGTAACGAGCTGTCCAGTAATGACATGTGGTATGTTACAGAAAGAACACTTGTGTCGTCACAAAAAACACAAAAAAAAGAGATGTATGAAGAAGCTTCATTACTGACACAAACATGAGAATACTTCCACATCAGGGCCATTCAGAATCCAGACCTTATTCCAATATCAGACCACCACTCTGCTATCAAAACCCACAACTGATACTGTCGACAAAGCCAGACACTGTCTCAACAACCGTTTCACCAGAACAGTGACATGGTGAACTGGATATCCATGACAACGGTTAGCAGAGAATCTACAGTCATCAGCAAAAGATGGCCTGTAACTATGAACACACTCACGTGCACATAACAGTCACAGCCTTCTCCAGCCTTGACCAGAGCGGCCAGCAGCCATGGTCCGCTGAGTTCAGCATGTGGGATCTGACAGGAAAGCTAACATCTGAAGACCTTTTGGTCCTGGAGCGTCCAGGCAGCTCTCATCCAGTCCATCCAGGCACGTTGGGCCTCATGTGCTGCTGCTGGTTCTCAGTTCAATATTTGTGATTTCCACCGATGGGCTAAACCGACTAGTACCCCGGACCGGTAAAACGGCCAGAAACCAAACAATACAGAGTGGTCTAGTCCGTTTTCCTGCCCAAATGACTGCTGGACAGAAAACGATGGAACCAACGAAGTCTGGTTGAACCTCGATCTCTGTCACTATACGGCTCTGGACCGAAACGCTCATCATTAAGTTCATGAGTCCGAGGGTTCTGTTTCTAATCCCTGAAAAGGGCACTTTAAAAGGTGATGACTACTTCTACTTGTAGAATTCTACTTATGATTTGAATCACTTATGTTTTTTTTAATTGTATTCAGATCTTTTTTTTTCTAAATAGTTCAAGAAACACCAAGCAAATTGAGCAATTTGTGCAACGTTAGAAAAAGTAATAACCAGAATTCTGGAGAATGTTCCCTTATCTCGTTTTTAAATCAAAAAGCTCCTGTCCTAATTAAAGGATACTTGAACGAATAAATAGTTCAGAGGGGGAATTGCACACTGACTTGTGTTTAGAAAGTGGCATCAGGTCTCAAAGCTTGACTGTGAAGGCTAACATGACCCTCAAGTGCTCATCCTCACTGGAAGGAGTGTTTAAAAGGCACCGATGTCATTGCTCTCACCTCTAGTAGGGGTAGAAGCAGGTCTGGCCCAGACCGTCCCAGTACGAGCCCGTCTCAAAACGCAGCTTGTACATGCCGGGGACGAAGGCTTCTCTTCCGACGAGTCTGGGACAGCGGCCGTCTGCGTCCGTGGTCCCTAAAGATGAGACGGAGTCAGGGGACAAGCTGGAAACGGGTCCCGGTGGCTGAAGCCATCGGCTGGGGAAGCTACCCGACGCTCAGCAGGGTCCAGATCATCAAGCTTGGTGTCCAGCCGGTGCAGGCTGAGGGCCACCCTGGAGGCCGGGACGCCGTCCTCCGTGTTCAGCACGTGGGTGGTCAGAGGGCTGGGACTCTGCTGCCGCCATGATGGACCGCGGGGACGGACGACCTTCACATCAGCCTCTGAGGTCAAACACCCTTCAGTGAAGTCTTCAGCTCTGAAACCAAGGACAGTTTGATCAGACCTCAGGCCGTTCAGGAGCAGAGAAACTACAAGCTGCTCCTGGTTCTGGTTCTGGTTCTGGACTGGTCCCAGACCACCTGAGGGGTCACGATGCTTCACAGAGAACTAATGATCTGGTCTGTATTTTGGTCCCAGGACCGTTAAGGACTTGGTAGCCAGCAGTGAACACCCCCCCCCCCCCCCACCCCCCCCCCCCCCCCCGCCCAACCACCACCTTTTGTTTTGGTTTGTTTGTTTGTTTGTTTTAAAGGAGACAGTAGTTTTCATGAGAATGAGTCTGGACATCATGGGAGTATTTTCCAGTTCTTCATTGCGCTGCTGAGTTGACCCACTGGGTCTTTGAACCCCTCGGAGCTGGACTGAAGACACACTGGCTCCTGCAGAGTCACAGGAGTGGCTTTACTGTAAATTTTACATCCTGCACCTTTTCTGGGATTGCAGGAAGAAAGCATGCTGTGCTGTGTGTGCTGCCCCCTGGCGGTCTGTCACGATGCTCACAAGGGGAAGAGAGGAGATGCAGTGGAGTCCTTTTTAACCCTGTGCTGTGAAAATGATCTCAACATAAACAACATGATGGTTTGGATTCCTATACACAGGCCAGTGGTTATTTTTCCTACCTTGACATGTTTCGGCTGCCAAGCTGCAGCCTTCCTCAGAAGTGTCACGTGATGTTGTCTGGTCAGCTGATTTATACAGGTTTTGGCGCCAGCTTCCTACTGGGTGCAGTAGGATGACAGTGCCATCTGCAGTCCGACTTCTTCAGTACTGTGTCCCAGGTATGGGAAAGTTGATACGCCCCCTCTGCCCGGTTCACAGTCTGGGGGGCGCGTTTCCGGATCTCGATGGCCTCCCTGATCCAGCGGTGGTACCTGTTGCTTTCCGTGCCGATGATCTGGGCATGATCCCAGTCCATGAGGTGGTTTTCCCTCTTGCAGCTTGGCAGCCGAAACATGTCAAGGTAGGAAAAATAACCACTTGCCTGTGTATATGAATCCAAACCATGAATACAAAAAAAGGCCTAATGAACCTTATCGGACTATAAACAACATGACATCTGACTGATCTGAATCCATACAACAACCAAAAACAAGCCGACATTTTCACTAAAAATATTGTGCACAAAAAAGTGAGAAAGATGTAACAACACTTTCTCTTTTATTGATAAGTTATCAGCAGCTCCTGAACTGATCAGTCATGAACTCAGACTGACGAAAAACATGGCATGAAGAAGTATCAAAGACTGAGAGTATATGAGAGGAACATTCCTGATGTGTCTAGGAAAACTCCACTGGAGGAGGAAACGCCGTGCACTGATTCTACCTGCTGCTCATCTGAAGAACACACCTTTCAAGATCAAGGCAGACCTGACGAGACATCCTCCTGTGTGGCTGCCATGAGGTCAGTCAAAGGTTTTACTTGTTGGACACTGAGATGCTTTCTGCTTCTATTATTCACCATGTCAGTCAGATTTTAAACAGCAGCATGACTCAAGCAAACACCGGGATCAGAGATATCCTCACAGCAAGGAAAGGCTGGACTGTCTGTCAAACACCAGATAAAACCTCCATTAGAGACATCAGAAAAAGTCCACAACCAACGATCATCTTGTGTTAGACATCAGTGCCAGTCAGGATTTGGGTGACTGTGTGTCAGTCTTTAAAAGAGCTTCCTACATCCTGAGCTGGTGGAACATCTGCAGCACAGCAGAGACCGAGCCGGCCCAGCGAGTGTGAACCAGAACCCCGAACCGAACCCCGGCTCAACGGCAGGAACCCTCTCGGTGTGTCTTACGTGTGTGTGTGTGTGTGTGTGGACGCTCCTCTCCGCCGCTGCAGGTTCAGTCAGTCTCCGGACTCATGCAGCCCGTTCAGTCAGCCCGCACACTTCACCCAGCATGCACTGCAAACAGAGCCGGCCCGGCGTCAAAGGTCGTCCTCCCTCCAGTGGATCGTTAAAAGTGAGTGCAGCCTGTCTGCGGTCCGCAGCATGTGACCCAGCTCCTCATCACCACTGAGCACACAAGATAAAACCACAGATTTAATTAAGGAGCAAGCGGCTGATTGGCTGCGGCCGCTGACTGCTGGCTTCCGCTTGTTTAGGAGTTATTGCCGTATTTCACTGAGTCTTGATGACCTGCCCGCCGTTCAGCTCACAGATACACACTGATACACACTGATACACACTGATACACACCGATACACACCGATACCGTCTTGATTCACTCAGACCTGACAGCAGAGATGAGCAGCTGGAGTCTCCTGGTGAGAAGCTTCATGCATTCATCTCCCTGCTCGTCCGTCCTCATGTTCCAGCAGCTCTGTGTCCGCAGCTGGACTGAACTCATTACTGGTTACCGTCAAACAGTCTTCTTTTCTTTGTTCAGAGACTCCAGACAAGTGATCTCAAACCGGCCGGGTCACTTCAGAGTTCAGTTTGATAGTACTGCATTCAGAAGAGTCAGCTTTCGTTTATTACTGACCTCTCAATTTTACGCTGAGTGTGGCTACAGGGTGTTTGATTCGAAATTGGTTTATTCTGAATTAAGTAATTCAGAATTATATTCATGAGTGTCGTGTTTACATAAGGCAAATGAAGGATTAAATCCTCTCTCACGCCGGGGTCTGTGCAGCGTTCTGATTGGACGGGGCGGCCGTGACGTCTCCAGGAAGTAAACAGAGTTTTTCTCTCTTTCTTTCTGGATGAACTTTGACGCTGCAGCTTTGAACATGCCCGCGTTGTTATACTCCCGTCCATCCACTTATTTAATTATATCCAATTCTTCTAAAACTGCTGCGAAATGAATATTCTCCATATGAGTCGAGCCGTGGACCGCAGGCCGCCATCTTGGAATATTGCATCATCACAGCGCAGAACGAGCAGAATGAAGTCGTGTCCAATTAGCAGATAATTCCACTTCCAAAGGAGAATAAACCGGTCTGTTCGGATTCAAACTTAATTCTGAATAAAGTTTTCAAGGTTTCCATGGTCATTTTAGAGCAGAATTAGGCTTTATTCAGATTTATAGAGGAATAAAAATTCCCATGTGAACACACGGAATGAAAACACAAAGCAGTGGACCAGACAGGACAGGACTTACACACATGTTCAGAAACATGTTCTGTCCATCCAGCCGTGGCTCTCAGCAGGGAGTTAGAGGGCTGGACGTTCCTCTTCTGGAGAGCCACTACTTTTTAAGTTAACATGGAGATATTTCCACAGAGGTGGCTTCAGAAAGTCACCCCAGAAAGCCCCGTGAAGCTATACGTCCTCATTCCAAACACCGTCCTCACAGCAGACCAATCAGCTGTCTTCAGACCTTCTTTTACCTCCAAGCTGATGATAAATGTGAAGACTTGGAACAGAGGGAGGTTCCTTCCCCTCCTGAGCTTCATGCCATCATTGCATCTTGTGTGATGTGTTCATCAATTTATTGCCATTTTTACATTAAATGAAAGCAACAGAAACGCTCCCAGGCTATCTGAAATCATTGCTCTCGGTTACTGATGCCTGTTTGCTTTGTGTGGTGATGATTTCTGTCTCCTGTATTTAACTGGTAGCTCATAAACAGTCGGATAATCCACAAAGAAGCTCCTCTATGCTGAACTCCTCTTAGCATTCTGTGATAACTCATTAGCTAACGATCCGATTGTGGACTTTGATCACTTCTTTCATCATCGAAATTGCCAGCATCATATTCATTTCACTGAAATATGAATTTGGATTTTATGTGGTTTAATATCATGAAGCAGGGCAGCCGTGGAGAGCTCCACGTGTTTTCCACAGCTACATCCACAGCATCCAGTCCCCTTCACAGCTGGTGCTATTTCCAGGACACGGCCAAAGGCTACTGATGAACATCTGTCTTCATAACTGATTTCCTGAGTGCAGTAAACAGTGATTCATTGGGGGAGTCATAAAGCCGTCCTGGCCGGTCACACACACAGAAAACACACCTGATGAGAATACCCTGTGATGAGGAGCCGCCAGCTGCTGCTGCCGCCACGCTGGCTCCATTAACCACCATCAGAACGGAGCGCGAAACTCTGTGTGTGTGTGTGTGTGTGTGTGTGTGTGTGTGTGTGTGTGTGTGTGTGTGTGTGAGGAGGATAACAATCTATTCCAGTAAACTGCATCCTGAATGTCTGCAGGAGAAGTCAGTGACCTTCAGAATCCCAGACAGTTTCAATTCATTTTAAATCACACCTCTAAGCTCTAAAGTCTGCAGCCAATCAGAAAAATGTAACAAAAGACGTATTTAAACGAAAACATTAGATAACTGAGGTAACTGTTGCAGTGTCTTTACAGAGACGCATTTCTTGCCTGTGGATCAGCTGCTGATATCTTCATATATCTTTGTATTTCTGTCAAAATACAGAAAACAACACATGGTGTTGTCTCTTTGATGTTGTTTGTATTATCTGATGTTCTTGACCGTCCTGAAGCTGGGCCACGACAGGAAGCCTGTCCACCCCCTGTCGCAGTGGGGAGTGAAGCTGTCTGGTGCACGGCTTTATGGAATCATCACAATCAATTAGGGATGTTCCATACCACTTTCTTTCAGACCGATACCAAGTACAAGTACTTCATCTTCAGTACTCATACCGATACTTTTGATAAATAAAATTTAAAATAATGCAATGACAGCTCATTTTTGAAAAATGACTTTTATTTCTAAAAAAAAAAAAAAAGGCAGCACATCCACTATGTTTACAGGTGCATTAAGGAGTTTGCACGTTTTAAGTGAAACGGCGCCCCCTGCAGGCCTTGGGCGTAATGCAGCTTAGTGAAAAACTCGTCCCTGTGGCTCCTGTGCACGGAAGAGGGGAACTCCGTCTTCACTCGTTTAGGAGCGCTCAAGTAAGATTTAAGTTTCTTCTCCCTGGTGGAGTCTGTGTGGAGCTGTGGCAGTGCTAGAAGCCAGTCTGTTCTGACTTTCTGGAAGATCCTGCTCAGTTGTTGCTCACTAAGCATCTGGCGGAGTAATGGCGGACAAAATGAAACCTAACCAGCCAGAGCGTGCATTACGTCATTCCTTTCAAATTCTCCCCAAAAAACTCTGGTGCCGGACCGGCACTGTGACTTTCAAGTGACAGTTTAGCCTGTTAGAGGTTCTGGTAATGAATATGTCAGGGCACATTGTACACAGCATTAAAAATGTGTAACATATTTATGGTGGAAAATAAGTATTTTTAAGGTTGTAAAACTCCTTAATGCACCTTTAAAGGTGCTGTAGGCAGGATTCCGCATCTCCGCCATCTTGCTTAGGCAAGATGGCGATTTGACCCATCTAAGATGGCGATTTGAAACCCAGCACAGCCAATCCTGTCCTGTTTTCTCTGACATTACACCCTTATGCAAGTTAAGCCCCTCCCACAAGAACGTGCGACGAACGCCCCTCGACCAATCACGGTTAGAGCCTCAGGGGCTCTTCTGATTGGTCAAAGATACCTGGAGCTGTGGAGATTCCTTTTCAGCTCAGAACAGAGACAGATGGAAACGCTGCGCCCTCGTGGTAGAGCAATTATGCTACAGTCCTAAAGGATTATCAATGGATACTCTAACATCTAATCCAAAGAAAACACAGAAAAATTAGCATTGACTAGCAAAATCCTGCCGACAGCACCTTTAAGTTCAAAATGATTGTCTGAAAAATAAAACAAACAACTCTTTGAGTTTTACACTTTTTTAAATGAAATTAAGTGCAAGACAAAACAATTTCTCTGAGTTTTAAGTTTTTTTTTCAATGAACTGAAGTACAAGATGTAAACAAACAACTCTAAATTATACACTTTTTAAAATGAACTTTAGTGCTGTCATGCGATCAAAAAAAATTAATCTAATTAATTACAGGGTTTGTAATTAATTAATCTAATTAATCACATTTAAACCTCATATCTGTTTTAGGTCCCCAAGTGAAGAATTCAAATTAAGTGACGTTACAGAATTGTAGTGCAGGACTCATCAAATGAAAACACTGAGCAGAGAAGATTTGAAATCCACATTTTTGTTAATGATGAATGACAGCTAAGTCAGGACGTCTTGTTCAAAATGTCTTGTTCCCGTTAGTAATATCCTATGGAAAGCCAAAGGAGTCACAATTCGCCACTAATCCAACGTGTCTGATCCTTAAGATGCCGTAAAAAACACCCGTTTTAAACAAGCAAGACGCGTCTTTTACGGCGTTTCACGAGATGTTAATGAGCTCTGCCCTCTGAAAAACACAGCCAATAAGTTCAATGTTTCTGAAGTCAATCAGCAGAGCAAAACAATGGATGGAAAACAATGGATCCAAGAGACTCGCCTGCTCTTCTGTGTTATCGTAGCCTGTACTGTGTTGCTGGAGGAAATGACTAAAATTCGGAGGATTAAAATATCGATCTGCACGAATTAAGTGTAATCACCGTGGCTGAATACGCTGTGATCTCTGATGATTGTACATATATACATGTATATATATACATATATATATATATATATATATATATATATATATATATATATATATATATATATATATATATATATGTATGTATGTGTATATATATATGTATGTGTATATATATATATATATATATATATATATATATATATATATATATATATATATATATATGTATATATATATATATATATATATACATACATATATATATATATATGCTTTGTGAAATCAGATGGTTTTATATTTTCTAGCTCCTCAGCATTTGTTATGTGGAGATGTTGCACCATCTGGTGGACAAGAGGAGGATTGATTTTCTGAGCTTCTAGGTGAAGTTGGACGGTAGTTGTTGTTAGGGTTATCAGGGTTGGGGTCAGGGTTAGAGGTCAGGTTAAAGGGCTATTTACCACCAGTTCTCTGAATTTGAAAAGGCCCAGCTCAGCCCACAAGGTGGGCAACAGTACAAGACCTTCTGGAGTGTGTGTGTGTGTGTGTGTGTGTGTGTGTGTGTGTGTGTGTGTGTGTGTGTGTGTGTGTGTGTGTGTGTGTGTGTGTGTGTGTAATAGTAGTAGTAATGTAAGGAATCATTATGTTGACTGTATGTGAAGTAATGCTGTACTAAAGCTACAGGCCTCTGTCATTAGCCTGCAGTACTGGAGACCACCACAGGAGGGCGTCAGATACATGGGTAGAGGACAGGGTCTGGGACAGGGTCTGGGATAGAGTGGGGATGGATTGCTCTGATTGGTTAAGAGGTGAACGCAGCTTTTGACTCTCAGCAGTTTGACAGTAATTTCCCCTCCAGTCACATTGGGCCAAAGAGCTGCTTCCTCTGTGAAAGTCACTCAAATGCATTATCTGCAGTGTGTTTGTGTGTGTCTGTGTGTGTGTCTGTGTGTCCTTGAGGATTTATTTGTGTGTGTGTGTGTGTGTGTGTGTGTGTGTGTGTGTGTGTGTGTGTGTGTGTGTGTGTGTGCGCATGTCTTTCACACAATGTCCCTTGTTACTGTATTAAGGTGGTACTTCAGCACCATGGACAGCACCAGGTTAGAGGGCTTTTTACCACCGTTTCTTTTTCTTTGAAGGAGACCAGCTCAGCCCACGAGGTGGGCAGCAGTACGAGGCCTTCAGGGGGGCTGGGGCAGGGTGTGGGCCACCTGCATGTGCAGCGTCACGCCCCTGTTGGTCTGAGCTGGTATTGCAGTTTGACTTTGAAAATGTGAGCAAAATGTGTAACTCCGCCTCAACGAATGGGCGGCTGTGCAGGCTCGGCCTGGGTTAGGGTCAGTGACCCCTCCCACCTCTCCACTGACTGGGTTAGGGTTAGGTGAGGGGTCATTAAAGAAAAAAGCACAGGTAACAGAACCACTTCCTAAAACAACAATGAAACTAAGAAACACAAGGATTGAAATCAGAGAAGGAATCATAAAAACATGTAAAATTCACAAAGTGTGAGAGGCACCCTATGAGAAGGCAGCAGGATTAAAATACATTATAAGGTTAATTATAAGATTATAAGGTTTAGTTTAGTTTAGTTTAGTTTAGTTTAGTTTAGTTTAGTTTAGTTTAGTTTAGTTGTTTCTTTCATTTAAAACAACAACATAAAAACAAAAAAATGATGAAAATACATCAACGTCATCAGTCTAGACACAAAGCAAACAAAAGAAAAGGAGCAGAAAGAAGAACAATCTTATATCTGCGCGTGGAATGCAAGCAGCCTGCAAGCTGCCAGCAACCGAAGAAGAAGAAGAAGCCTCACCTCAGCCTCGGCTGATCGACAAGCTTTTCCGGCACTCCAGACTGTTTATCTGCTCCTTTATTATGGATTATTTAGAGAAAATTAAGCACATACACTGTCAGTACATTATCATTAAGTATTAAAGTTTATTTAGCCTCTTTTTTCTGTTTCTGAATCGCGGGGCGGCGCCGGAGTGATTCTTCTGTCTGCAGACCTTCTCCTCCTCCAGACAGTCTCTCTCTCTTTCCACCAGTTTTTCACTCTTTCCGTGTCTTTCCGTGGAGCCATCAGGCTGGAGCTCCGTCTGCTTTCACTTAAAGGCCTTTAACTTAACTTAATGTTTTGTCTGCTGCGCGGACGTCCGCGCGGAAACCAGCAGACAGGAATTCATGACGATGTTTACGTCACGCAGACCAACCTGCAGCGCACACCCACGTGGACATGTGAAGCTGGACGGGCAGCAGGCAGGAGGCAGAGGAGGCCTGGCGTCAACTCATTTATCAAAACAGAAGAAGAAAGCAGTATGGAGGGAGATCAGCCGCTGGCCTCATGGATTCTACTTGATTGATTAAAAAAATGTTGAAGCAGTTTTCTGTTTTCCACACTAAAAGGAACACTGGCTGAGAATGACCTGTTTAATTGTGTAAGAAGAAAGTGTGGTATCTCTGAGTTTTACTTTTCTTGTGCTACTACATTTGTTACAGACCTGAAAATGTAACTCCTGCCAAAAGCCAACTTTAGAGGGACTGCAGAGGGAGTGCTGCACACACACACACACACACACATTATGTTATGGTGTGCATGTTTTAGTTTTTTTAATATTTCTTTTATTTGGAGCCTTAAATATAAAACACATCACGTGTTAAATATATATAATCATGTCCTGTCGTTTTTTTGTTAATGAAATACAGGAGAAAAGGGTATATTTCAGACATAGTTGGACATTGCGATTATGTGTGATTAATCATGATTGATTTGTAAGCTGTGATTAATCTGATTAAAAATTTTAATCATTTGACAGCCCTAACTTTTAATAGATATTTATCAAGGAAAGAGTTAAAATAACACCGACATCCTCCAGCTGCCACTGAGCTCAGAGTGGAATCAAAAGAAATTATACAAAAACTCATGCAGTCATTCAGTCATTACTGTCGCTCCATCAAGCTGGTGGGAGTTTGGAAGGAGGTCAGCATGAAATGTAATTCTAGGATTGAAAGATTACTTCTCTGTTGTTTGAACAAATATAAAAATAAATTGGAGCGATTACACAGATGAGAAGTGGTCTGATTTGTTAATGATGGTGATTTGAGGGTAAAGCTGCAGGACGGTTATTTCTTCCTTGAGGCGCTGGGCTCTGGTGATTCTCCTCTAAATCCAGAGCTTCTCCCTGTTTTCCTGCTGAGCTGTGGGCGGTTCATTTTCACGGTAACTCCGAACCTGAAATGTGAAAAAGCACAAAGAAACGCAGCAGTGGTCACCTCCGTCGGTGCTCCGATCACTCAGCTCAGGGGCGGCGGAGCTGGGAGCGTCTCTCAGGGACTGATCAGCTGCTGCTGCTGCCGTCCTGATCAATATCCTCCCAGATCATTTCTACTGCAGCCTCCGGGACACTACAGAATCCAATCCTCGGGAGTCATCCCACGTGTTCCAGAGATCAGCCACATTTCTGTACTGATGGAGGGTTTTTTTGAAGCAGTTTGTTGAGCTGTTTGCTCACATTCATCTTTAAAAAAAACATTTAAATAGACTTCTTCCCTGTAGCCATGCCCTCAATGTGAAGAAAATATGAAATGCCAAATTCTAAATTCCAGGTTGAATTTATTTCCAATAATCGTAAATCCTCCATTTCTCGTCTTCCAGAGTCAGGATGTTTCTGTGGTCTGATGCCCTCTGTCTGTGTCGATAGTGTCCTTAATGTAACTGGGATGTCTGGTAGACAGAGGATTGAGATGAAAATCCAGATTTCCTGCTGTATAGCAGGTTTAACTGTTGTATTCAGACACAGAGGAGGGCTTTCTTCCAGTCTGCTCTACTTGCCAAACTCCTGATGAATCATTTCGTATCATTTCTGTTCAGTTGTTTCCTATAAGAGGATTGTGTCTGAATGAATGGCTTTTATTTTTGTGTGTGTAATATTGGTTTCTGTCCATTATGACCAATGTGACAGATTTACCTAAAGATTAGATTTAAAAACATCAATAAGTAAACTGAAACTTTCATGTTCTGTTATTCATTCAGGGTGCAGCAAAAATTCCAGAATCTGGCAGAAATTGCGATAGGCCCAATACATTTTGAATAACGCATTTAATATCACGATGCTGACTAAAGGAACTCCGCTCTGAGCGTCAACACTGAGGCTTTGTGTTTCAACGATGCACAACACAGAGGATTGTGGGTGTTTCCAGAAGCTTCCCCTCCTAAACCAGCTGCTTCTCTCTTACAGTGAGTGTGAGTGTGTGTGTGTGTGTGTGTGTGTGTGTGTGTGTGTGTGTGTGTGTGTGTGGGTGGGTCTTCTAAAAGGCAGAGCAGCAGAGGAGGAGTCTGAGAGGTGGAGAAGCTGCAGTTGAAGCTGATCATTTCCACAGACCGTCCGGAGGCTGATGAGGAGGAGGATGAAGGCTGCGGGGGTTGTTTCTCTGATGCTGGCTCTTCAGCAGGTCGCGTTCTGCTCGGCTCAGGTGAGTGCTGGAGCTGGCTGCCATCAGTTTCATCTCACAATGCTTGGATGAAAGTAATGTGAGAAGAAACCTGCAGACTGAAGCAGACATCAGGACTGAAGAGAGGAAGAACCAGACGAGCTGTTACTTCTTCTTTGTCAGAGAGAATAACTGAAAGTTTACACACAAGATACCAGCGTTTACATTTATAGCATGTTAAATATCATTATCATTTTTAGACATGTGTCTTTATTAAATGCACATTTAAACAATGTTACAAGTGAAAATAGCTTCAACACAAAAAAAAATCCCTTTTTAATTCAAGAAATGTCATTGTAAATAATTCAGTAATTCAGAACAAAGTCGAAACAACGAGTGATTGATGGTAATCTGATGACAGCATTGCATCGAAAGCTTGTTTTTAATCTACTCACAATGCAAGTGGTTAACTTTTAATCTGATGGCAGCTTTCATGAGATAAGTAGAGTTGTGTTGTCAAGTATTTGTATTTAACTGAGTTATGGTCTCATTCTGAAATTGTGTTTTATGCAACTTTCTCCGGGACATGCTCCTAAAACCTAACTAAAGCCCTGAAACAGCATCATGGGTAAATATATCTCCTCAAAATAAAACCCATCATTTTTCCATACACCTTCTGATTTTGGATGAACGGATGGAAGGAAGGATGAATGGACAATTTGAATATTCTGAGGACTTCAAAATATCAACCAAAACATAATAATCCACTGATTCGTTCTATCAGTTATCTGCTGATCAGGATCAGTACAGATTTGGAGCGTCACAGATTTCACAGCCACTTAAAGAGACTTAAAGAAATCTTTATCTGAAGATTTGAAAGGAAATGCATGAGTGAAGCTCTGGTTCTGTTATGAGACTGGTTTTCGACAGTCAAACAGCTGGGTCAGTGTTTTCTGTCTGAGTTGGTGCTTCAGCGCCGTCGCCACTCGTATCTGTCTTTCTGCACTCTGACATGCAGAGTTCAAGTTCAGGCGTGAGTCTCCTCTCGGGGTCACCGAGCTGTCAGAAAGCTCGGCGTTCCGCCGGGACGCCTCGGAGCAGTGAAAACATGTGCTGCTGGGTCGCGCTGCTCCGGTTATCACAGGTATCACCACGGGTCTGAAAACCTCACCTCCATGTACAGGCCTCTCTTTAAACAGACGGCAGACGGGATCCGCCGGCCGTCTGCTGAACTCCACTGCACAAATACTCACCGGCTCATGTTTCCACTGCTTTTAATCTTGTCTCGTTACAACATTTCTTCACTGTGAGATGATCATTTTTGACGTGTGCCCATTATTCCGGAGCTCTGGACCCGTCGTGACTGTTTCTGGGTCATGATCAGGTCAGGAACCTCGCTGTGCCCACTTCTCCTGCTGATTCATGACCAGATAAACAGGAAGCATGAGATTAGAAGTGGTGTTTTCCTGGGCCAGACCCCTCACAGCAGCCACGTGATGCTCTCAGCTTGTGAGTACAGCAGGGAAAAGCTGGTCCTTGTTTCATCATCAGGACCCAAAAATATCCAACCGGCTTCGACATGTGACCCATCCAGTCCTGAAGCAGGAACCGTGACTGTTTCAGATCTTTCATTTATTGGAACCATGAGAAGAAACCAGGGGTCTTAGTCCTGGTCCTGGAGGTCCGGAGTCCTGCGGGTTTCTAGTACCTCCCAGTTGCAGCACACCTGATTACTCGTCACTGGATTTTAACAAGCGTGGTTGTCGGTACGTTGGTGACTGTTGGTATAAATGTAATTCAGGTGCTTTTACAGGTGCAGTGATCGGTTTGGTTGATCTTATTTTAGTTTAGCTTACTTTAGTTAAAGCTAGGGTAGACGATGCTGAAGAGCCTGCAAGATGTGAAAGTGGCACACCTCAAGCCCTCCCCCGTAAGCTCCTCCTACTCCAATCAGTGCTTGGCCCAACGCCACACCCCCACCAACGACACCGCGCATCTCAACTCATGTTTTCAGTGGGACCCCGCTCCAAGCCTAGGGTGGACATGTCCACTTTTTACGTCCTGTCCGGGGCGTCCGGGCAGGTTTTTTAAATTCAAGGAGATGTCCCCGGTTCATGTTTCTCAGCACATAAACGTAAACTGACCAGCGCTTTGCACACAGTACTGTGATACTTTGTTGTGCGACGAAATTACCGAGAGGCGGATTGTGAGCCGATCTGTGCCACGTGCTCTCACACACACACACACACACACACACACACACACACACAGACACACACAGTCTTGTATTTCTATCCTTGTGGGGACCGTCCATTGACTCCCATTCATGTCTAGCCCCTAACCCTGACCCTTACCCTAACCCTAACCCACACCACAACAAAGCCTAACCCTAAAGAAATGTTTTTGCACTTTTACTTTTTTCAGTAACAACAACATGGTCAAGAAAACACTGTTTCTCCTACTTAGGACCGGAAAAAGGTCCCCACAAGGCACGTCGTTCCACGTTTTGCTATCCTTGTGGGGACATTTGGCCCCAACAAGGATAGAAATACGAGAACACACACACACACACACACACACACACACACACACACACACACACACACACACACACACAGACGGAGTGGAGCAGACGGGGCTGTTCAGACAGCGGAGCACGGTCTCTGATTGGTTCCTGAAGAGCGGTCGGTGCCTTACGATTGGTCGGAGTTTTTGCTGTCCTGTGGACGCTACAGTTGTCAGATTTTTCCACACCTTTTTTCGTCCACATAATGAATTGACTTCTCCCCGGGGGCAAGGAGCATTTCACTCAGTATGACTAAAAGAGCTGTTGGACAACATCGCCTACCCGAGCTTTAACCTAAAAACCCGGGTTGTTCTTCAGCTACAGAGTGGGTTTCCTGGAGTATGTTAAGCTTCTTTAAGGATAAAATTACAGGTCTTTAGACAGCAGTCCAGGTCCACCCTCTTGAAGCAGGACTCCTTCTGGCCCAGCACGACTGGTATCAGTTTGAGACAAGGCCCCACAGCTGACTGTCCCCTCTCCCTGTCCCCCCACAGGACTGTCCGTCCACCCAGGATCTGCTGAACTCACTGCAGCAGGTGGAGAAGATTCTAGCAGTCCAAGAGTCTTCATACCAACAGGGGCTTCGGTCCCTCAGAAAGAAGATCAATGCCTTGCACAACAGCACTATGGCCATCTTTAAAGCCGGGAAAAATGGTAGGTTGGTGTCTGTGTCATCCTCAAGCTTGGTTCCTCTAACAGAGGTCTGGGAGTCCGAGGGTTCTGGGCAGTATCCTTTCTGTTTTGGGCTCCTCTGGACTGAGGCATCAGATCTTCTGGGATGTGGTGCAGAGACTCTCCTGGTTTGGGGGTCACTGCCCTGAGTGGTCCTACTACTACCAGAACTATGACTACAGCTGTTCCTCCAACCCTTGGTACTATTCGGCCGGTTCCTCTTCTTTCTTCCTGATGCTGCTGTCGGTTGGTGCTGCACATCTGAAAGCAGCCGAAAGGCTTCATCAGTCAAGAAGGGAATAAATAACTTCAACACTAAATTGGGTTTCTACTGGCTTTATTATGGTTGCATTGTACTTTTTTATAGTATTGATCATATTATTGCTGCAAGGATTAAATTGAGTCTCGTCCGCCCACAGCTTCCTGTCCCAAGCCAGAACCTCCGGCTCACGGCCGCAGACTGGGCCGAGTGTTTGAACTGGGGCACGAGGTCCACTTCCTGTGTAAGCCCGGCTACGAGCTGATTGGCCCGCGGACTCGGGTGTGTCTGGAGTCCCTGAGGTGGAGCGGCCAGCAGCCCATGTGCAGACGTGAGTCAGACATTCAGCGGACACTGAAGGCCTCATGGCGGCGCAGCATTTTGATTCTTTCTTTGTTTCAGGACTCAACCTCACCACCAACTCCCTGGCGTCCTTCTCTCCTGCTGCTTCCTCCTTATCGTCCTCGTCCTCCTCGTCCCCTTATGCCCCTGCTGCCCTGTCGGCGTCTTCGTCCTCTCATCCCTCGGAGGCCTCATCGCCTCTTCCTCAGCTGATTTCATCCACCACGTCTTCCTCACCAGCGCAGTCCGTCCGACCCTCACACTGCACACACTTTCTGGGCTCCACCCGCTGCACCTGTGACGTGGGCTTCACCATATCGGGCCGAGACAACAACATCTGCAAAGGTGATCTACACGTATGAACGTATGAGCTCAGTGGAGGGTCAGATTATCAGTCCAGAGCCAGTACAGAGGCAGCAGTCTCCTCTTTCTACCTCACTCAGCTGCACCTTCACTGGAGCAGAAGGTGTTTTGTCCGGCTTCTCCACAATCACCGAATGACTGAAAACATCATTAAGACTAACGTTCATTTTCCTGACAAGGAGTCTGTTCGTACCTGAACATGCAGCGATGCTAACCACAGCAGCTACTGTCTCTCACATCCAAAACGCGCCACCCTGACTTACCATGTGCATGTCTTGTGTTCAGACATCGATGAGTGCCACCTGTTTCCTCTCAGCCAGCCCGGCCGGCTGTGCCTCCACCGCTGCGTCAACACTCCGGGCAGCTTCCACTGCCTGTGTCCGGACGGCTACCACATGGCGGGCGACGGCCGCAGCTGCACAGGTCGGCGCGCCGGGTCGGGGAATGTCTCGGAGACGTGAGGACCTGTGGTCGTGACGGTGACCTCTGACCTTTCACACGCAGATATCAACGAGTGCCAGACCCGGATGCACAACTGCACGGCGGACCAGGTCTGCGTCAACACCTTCGGAGGCTTCCAGTGCGTGACGGTGGAGTGTCCTCAAGTGAAAAACGCCACTTACATCAGGACGTCTCAGATGTGAGAGAACAAAAACACTCAGCACCGCTCAAACTTTATGACGTTTCCTAGTCAGGACTCGTCGAACAAAGTGACCACAGACTGCTTCATTTGCGCTCATGACTCTGAGGGGTGTTACACTAAATTTAGCCTGGATTAACTGAAGACAGAGCAGTTCATGGAACTGGATGAGGACTGAGTGACAGCCTCCAGCTGACTCACTTCCAGCCTCCACCCTGGATTCAGTCTGTTTCTGACTGCAGTCACTGACGTCTGTCCTCAGACCAGCTGGAGGGACTTTAGGCTCCAGTAGTCCTAGAGGTACTGATGAGCTTCGATTTAGTTCTATCGCTTCAGTGTTTGATTTCTGTCTGTCCAATAAATCTTGGGAACTCTTCAGTATAAAATGTTTATATCTCTGAGAACTATATCTAAAGATGGAAATATCGCTCGTGTGATGAAAGGTTTTAACATATTTTTTTTTTAGTAGAACCATACAAATATTGATAAAAATACAGAAATTGCCAATATTTTTACAACTTCTTCAGTGAAGACAAAATTTTCACAAACTCACAGATATTTTTCCTCCAAATGATTCTTGTTTCCAGCCAACCTTCCGTATTTCGCTAAAGCAAACAGTGACTCTGTCCATCCTGTTGCCAGTGGACGTCCAGGTCTTGGTCCAGGTGAACATTTGTCCTGATTTGGATTTGATCATCTGTCGCTCAGCTGACTGAGTTCAAATTAATGAAGCATCTTTTATTTGTGAATTCTGGTTTACTGCTCCTCAGTGGTTCCAGCAGACTTTACGTTCCTTTGACATTTTAAATGAATTGGTTTGAGTTCCGAAGCTGATGTTGGGGTAAACGTTTCCCTGCTGGTGTCCTGTCAGGCGCTGCGAGAGGAATCCCTGCATGCTGGGCGACACCGGCTGCGTTCAGGCACCAAACTCCATCTCCTTCCACTTCCTGGCCGTGGTGTCCAACATGTCCGCCCCCCGTGTCCTCTTCCGGGTGTCGGCGGCCCGCGTGCTGGGCGACACGCTGCGGTTCGGCCTGGCGGGCGGGCGAGGCCGCGGCCACTTCAGCGTGCAGCGCTCCGGACGGCAGACCGGCACCCTCCTCCTGGTGGCGCCCATCCAGGGCCCGGCCACCCTGGAGGCCGAGGTGGAGATGAGCGAGCTGGAGCGCCACACCCTGCTGGGCCGCTACCTCACCAAGGTCACCCTCTTCGTCTCACCCTACCAGTTCTGACAGCAGAGGAAGTGAGCGGGGGGGCTGCACCATTTCCTTTCTCCCGCTGTTTGGTAATGTTACCACTAAGAAGCAGCTGATTTCCCTCATCAGACCCGAAAATGCAACACAGAAGAAGCTACAGCTAGGCTAACAACAAACCACGCCACACTCATCTAGCATCTGCTGACATTCTGGTGGATTGTTCAGCTTCAAGTTTCATGTAGTGAAAGACATTTTATTCATTTGTGTTCTCTGAAGTAAACACATTAAAAAACAATCTCTCCCAGACCAAACGAGACCTGATCTCTCCGGAGAGTCCCAGACAAGCCTCAGACCTCCTCCCAGACCAAACCAGAGACCTGACCTCCCCCGACAGTGAGCATTGAGTTCAGGAAGTCATTCGTTCAGTGAAGCTTTAACTTGACTTCACATCGTCCAGAAAGCGGTACTTTATTGAGTTTTCTTCTGACTCAATTGTCCTGAAATCAAAAAGTAGTCTCCCTGGAGTAAATAGTTTTAAACAGGATTAATGAGACTGATCTGTTCAATCTGCTCCTGCTGTGAGGATCTTCCTGGTTCTTTCTGGACTGGACAGTGAAGGCATACGTACTCCCCATGTGTCGGCTTGAAGTCAGGCAGGCTGGTGACTTCTTCAGGAAGACTTCAAGTTGATGTCCACGGTCTTTTTTTTGTTTGTTTTAATTGCTGAGGTGACTCCAAGCTGTAAATTGGATTTCTGGATTGTTTTCAAGTGAGACGCAGCAGAAAAACAGGAACATGACTTTAAATCTGTCGCTTATTTTCATTAAAGCTTTGGAAAATGAGCTCTTGGTTACAGATCTCCTGTGGACTGAGAGAAGCCAGTAAATCACAGCTCAGAGTTCAGCTGCATTTAGAGGTCCGAGGAGATGATGGTGAGACCACATCAAGCCGCTCCTCCCATTTTACAGTTCTTCAAAAAGCTTACAGGCAGTCTGTTATTGAATATACGCACATTTGGTGTGTAACGCTAAAGTGATTGATGAGCTGTATGAGTCCAGGGACTGGGTGTGTCGAGATGTTTGCTCATGTTGTGTTACTGTGTGCTCAGCGTGTTGTTGAGCTCAAAAATAAACGTGTTTACCCCGAGATGGTGTGAGCTGCAGGCTTCACGTCTCCTACGAGCCATCAATCATCCTGGAAAACCTCCTTTATGGATGTTTCTGAGACGTGCGAGGGACGATCGCAGTGGAAAGTGTGTTTTTTTGTGTCGGACAGAAGAATTTAACACAGCTCTGTCAGACAGCGTGAAGCCAGCGAGGCCCACACACACACACACACACACACACACACACACACACACACACACACACACGCGCACGAACGGGCCATATGAACACAGACACGCTGCCGTCGTTCTCACACACGTATGAGTTCACAATCCTTCAGGAGCCACAGATGGAGGTCAGCACCCGTCAGCCATAGCATTATGACCGCTGGCAGCAGGCGAACACTGTGTCCTGGTAAGTCAGAAGCGACAGAGTGGGTCGGCATTTCAGGGGTTTGACGTAAGAAAGACGGCGCCGGTCTGTGGTGTATGACCGCTGAGAGATCCCAACAGCAGAGATAAACTACAGAGCACCGGGACCTGGTTTGGTCCAAAGAACCATGTTCACTTGGATACCGTGTGTGTCCACAAATCAGTTTTGAAGAGATTTACAATGGCTCTGTGGCTAAGCCCCGCCCCCTATTGCTTTTTGTTCCAGCTGTCAGCTGAAGTTCCACAGACTGAGCCTATAGTTTTGATTTTGTCTCAGCCAGCCAACAACAACCCAGATGTTTCTCGAGCTACGTCAGATGTTCGGATTATTCCAACCTTTGAAAATGGCGGGACGAAGTCAGTCGCACCGTACAACACACCACAGGAGAAGAGAAGGAAGGACTGCCGTCCTAAAAGCTGTGTGTTCTGCTGCCGCTGTGACGACCTCCACTCCTTTTGAAGCCTCATCTACGATGCAACAGGTGAGCCAGGTGGCTAGCTCCAGGAGGCTAGCTCCAGGTGGCTAGCTCCAGGTGGCTAGCTCCAGGTGGCTAGCTCCAGGTGGCTAGCTCCAGGTGGCTAGCTCCAGGAGGCTAGCTCCAGGAGGCTAGCTCCAGGAGGCTAGCTCCAGGAGGCTAGCTCCAGGAGGCTAGCTCCAGGAGGCTCATGGCTGCTAGCGTTACATGATTCTACCAGACATCGCCTTGCCTTGGACCAAATGTAGACATCCTTGTTTCCAGGTGTGGCGTTGCATTGTGTGTGTGTGTGTGTGTGTGTGTTCTGCCACACAGCTTCACACGAAGGAGACATCTGTCCAGGCTTTGTTGAGGGATTGGGACGAAATAAACCCCGTTCCCTCCGTATCACTGCTGCATGGCACACTGTTTGACCATTTAGCATCAAAAATGACTTAAAGGGATAGTTCGGGATTTTTGACTTGAACTACTTCCGGGAGCGTACCGATGTTCCCCGCTTTGTATGGACCGGGGAACATAGGACTCTTTTTCCACATAAGGATCCTATGTTACCCGCTTTTCTCCAAAAGGGCACCATCTCCAGCTGGCAGCCGCGCTGGTTTCATTTTGTTCACCGCTATTAAAGAGCTAGCTAGCTCTAGCTCCGTGCCGCCTCCAGCTGGAGGCGGCAGAGAGATATGAAGGGAGAGAAAATAGTGCCAGCGTTTACGAGGTCTGACTTTTTCGTTGACAACGGTTTGTGATGCAAATATATCACTCTTTCTAACACATATTGGTTTGAGAAGAAAAACACTTTATTTTGGTGACCCCAGCAAACTTGCCAAACTACTTTTGTCTGGACCAAAACCGGACAGGATCTCCGCTCACTGGACGCTGTCAGGGGTCAGGGGTCAGTCTGTGTGAATGCACAACACTGCTGACTGGGATGCCATACAGATTCATGTCAAAAATCCCGAACTATCCCTTTAAATAGCCCAGAAAACAAGACAGCTGTGGCCAGCTCTGATGGTTCTCTATGAAGTTTTATGCTGAGAATGTCAGAGTCTGGGAAGAGGGAAGCTGAATGCTATTGGTTTGTTCATGTTCAAGGACGGGGCTTAGAAAAAAGTCCAAACTATTCACGGGTTTGCACATGTGGATCCCCTCAGTCCCCGGTTAGGATATGGATCTACTGAAGGTGTTCCTTTTTTGGGGTTGAGTCTCAACAAGACGGTCTCAGTTCTTCAAACAGTACAGGACTGGGACCTGGGACTGACTTCTCAGGGAGGAGGGATCTGAGGGTTATCTCGGACTAAAACAAGGCTGACATACCGTATTTTACGCACTATAAGGCGCACGTAAAAGCCTGTAATTTTCTCAAAATCCAACAGAGCGCCTTATAATTCGATGCGCCTTTTTTGTGGGTATTACGGTAATCACCCTGATCATATGAGCAAACAACCCCTGCAGTGTTGCCAACTTAGCAACTTTGTTGCTGTATTTAGCGAGTTTTCAGATCCCTCTAGCGACTTTTTTTTAAAAATGCGACTAGCGACAAATTTAGCGACTTTTTCTGGTGCTCTGGAGACGTGACAGGACGTCTCCGCTGTCCTCAATGAGCAGCGGTGCTGCTGTGAACCCCTCCCTCATCCCAAAGCACTCACAGCGGTCAGTCTCAGCAGCGCCCCCTGCTGCCGTCAGAGCAGAGACCCACGCCGCTCCTCCACACTTCAAATGGATCGAGTGTGCACAAATCTGCTGCTGCTCGCGTCCTGGGTCACAGAGCGGGATGGACATGTAAATGTTTCTTCACTGTCACACTTTTGTCAGTTCATTTGTAGTTCTAAACATATTTAGGGTGTTTTTAGCTCACTTTTTGCTTCTCCCACCACGTTCTTCCTCTCTCCTACAGCGTCCATTACAATTACATGCAAATGGGAAATTATGCAAATTAGGTGATGACGTCATCCAGTGACTTCTAGCGACTTTTAGGACAGCCAATAGCGACTTCTCTTACTGGGGAGAACACTGAACCCCTGCTTGCTAAGCTGCTAAGCTAGCTAGTTTACACAGAACGGCACACATGAAGCTTTCAGGCATGTTCTCCACTCTCCCAGCCGCTGCACGTGGGCCGACGTGGGGAGTGGCCGGACGCCGGGCGGCAGCCTGCACGCTGCGACTCCGAGAACGGCCGGCCCCGCCCGGCAGCCCACCCGCCGGGACACCGGGAGCGGCTGAGCGGCTGATCGGCTGCGGCTGAGCTGTCGGTGGGACACTTCACTCAGGAGATGGCAGCTGGCTGAACCCCGGTGACCGAGCGAGTTCCACCAGTCGTGGCCGCTCTGAGCTGCACATCGTGAAGAGGAGCGATCCTCAGTCAGACTGGCTCTGATATGTCGCTTTACTCACACATTTCAACTGAGAATGTAACCACCTAGACTGCCAGTATGTATTTCTCTCATACTATTCTATACATCCTATGCGCCTTAAAATGTGGTGCGCCCCATGTATGAATTTTTCTTTAATAAAGGCCATTCATTGACTGTGCGCCTATTAATCCAGTGAGCCTTATAGTGCCGAAAATACGGTAGTTTAAGATATTCCATTGTTTCTATTGGAGGCTGACAGGAAACCCAGACTACAGAAATGCAGGGTCAACACACAACACACTGACAAATCTACTGGAGTCCAGGGATCGATGGTTCAGGGCCGTTTCATCAACACAATGATGAGCTGCATTATTTATTTCTGGAACCCGAGACAGGGCCACAGGAACCTGTTCAAAATCAGGAACCTGTTGACACAGAGTGATGCTGAAAAAGTAATCCTTTATCTGTTCTTCCAGAGTAGATTATTGTAATTCTCTATTGTCAGGGAGAACCAAGAACTCTTTAAAAAAGTCTTGAGTGGATTTAAAATGCTGCAGTAGAGTTTTGACAGGAACCAGAGGAGAGAATACATCTGAAATAGAATTTAAAATCCTTAACAACCAGACTCCATCAGGGCTTAAAGAGCCGTTAGTCCCAGACGATCCAGCAGAACACTTGGTTCCCAGAGTTCTGCTGACTGGAGGTTCCTCGGTTCTCCAAAAGTACGATGGCAGCTTGATGTACCGTAGTCTCACCACACATCTTCACTTTGTGTTCGATCAACTTGATTTTCGCTACTCGAAGCAGAAGCATGTGGAGACAGATTCTTTGAACTGTGCCTTTAATAAGTGCATACAAGGAACTGAGTGAATCGAGGCATGGAGTGCTTGCTGATGATTTCAGTCTCTGCTGGAGTTTGGGAATTCCCTGGAATTGGGATGATTGGTGCAAGAAACATGAAACATGAAAATGCCCCAAATGCCCCAAAGCACCAAAGGTTCCCACTAACAAACCACAGAGACCCTGAGGTTATAAAACCAATGATTAATGATTTGTAGATATGATTTTGGGTTCACTTGAATTTTATAAAATCTCAAGGAAAAAAACAGAAACCCTCCACCCGTGTGAGGTGGAGAGCTGCAGTATTACCCACTAATATCAAAATAAATGATGCAACGTTTTGATGCCAATCCCACAAAAGGTGCATCCAAGCCACAGTGCGCTGGGCTGCAAGTCTGTCAATCCCACAGCGACCTGAAAGGATGACAAAGGCGGTTCAACAGTGCTGGACGGCTGCATGTGGAGGGTTCACTCTAACCTGAACACAGCCGGTGTAGAAGACACTCTGGGACATGTGGAGATCTGAAGAGTTCCATTTTCAATGCATTCAGCTTGAAATCCACACTTTCTAGTTAAGTCTGGCCACCGTCTGCGTCACAGTATTTCATCACAATGAAATCATACATTTACTGGAGGACCAGGGGCACCGGGGAGCCTCCAACCAGCAGGCCCGAGGCTTTGAGTGTAAATGGTGCAGTAAACGGTGCGTGTCCATGTCAGTCAGGGCGTCAGTGCAGAGCAGAAAGGTAAGCTCACTCAGTGCTTGGTGAACGAGCTCACGGTTCATTTTTTAAATAGACTGATGACGAGAGAAACACTTGAAGCTGGTCGAAAAGTTACCAGATTACCCAACTTTCCACACTTTGTTATCCAACATCCAGTTAAAAAACAAACACGGGTTTTAGCTACTAATTAGCAAGAGCTCCAGCGCCTGCTGTGTTTGATATTTTAATCTGCCAAAAGCCTCACTGGAAGGAAAAATATGCATTCAACATTAGTCACTCAGGGCAGCCACCTGTGGCAAACGATGATTACTTACATTTGACATACTTCAGCATGAAATCCACAGCGCTCAGAAGACGATGGAGCCGTAGGAGGGACTGACCTTCCTGTGGAGATCAACAGTTCTTGGGAAAACCAAGTCACAGCGTTGCAGTTGGTCACAACATCGTAAGGAAACTGCACGAATGCACTGAAGAAAGCAGTTTTCCCCTCCATTACTTCTGACGACGGCGTTTCAACCATAGCAAGACAAAACGCAGACACACACAATGCTGCTGCTGCGTGTTTGTTCTGCCACCGTTCTCAACTGTGTATTTCTCTTGATTGCTGTGTGGCGGTGCAGCTCAGCAGTGTGTGTGGCGGTGCAGCTCAGCAGTGTGTGTGGCGGTGCAGCTCAGCAGTGTGTGTGTGTGTGGCGGTGCAGCTCAGCAGTGTGTGTGTGTGTGGCGGTGCAGCCGGGATACAGTCAGGTCGGCATCAAGCCAAGTCGGCCTCGTGGGGGGGCTCTCAAGTGGCCGAGTTGGTCGGTGCCGACTTGACTTTAAGCTGCTTACCAACTCGGCCAAAAGCCTCTTTTTTTTTTTTTAACCACGATGCGGCTGCGGCGCGTCGATTTGCAGTTTTTTGACGATGCACTCGGATGTAGGTTTTTTTGTTGTTTTTTGCCGCGGTGAGAGCGCAGATTTGCATTTGCACCAACCTGGTTGATGTAAACAACAGTGAAATATAATAAAATATTTGATAAAAATTTAATAAAAATTTAAATAAAAAAAATTGGAGGAGTCTGTGCCTTCAGAGCGGACAGAGCGCACGTATAATGAAACTTTTCCTAATCACAGCTAAACGTGTTTTTATTCTGATGTAAATCCAATCTGTGGACAAAAATAATGATTTAAGATATTTGATGCCGACTTGACTGTATCCCGGGGGCGGTGCCGAGTTGGCCAGGGCCGACCCGACTGTAATCCGGTGCAGCTCAGCAGTGTGTTGTTGTGGTGCAGCTCAGCAGTGTGTGGCCGTGCAGCTCAGCAGTGTGTGTGTGTTGTGGTGCTGCTCAGCAGTGTGTTGTTGTGGTGCAGCTCAGCAGTGTGTGTGTGTTGTGGTGCTGCTCAGCAGTGTGTGTTGTGGTGCAGCTCAGCAGTGTGTTGTTGTGGTGCAGCTCAGCAGTGTGTTGTTGTGGTGCAGCTCAGCAGTGTGTTGTTGTGGTGCAGCTCAGCAGTGTGTGTGTGTTGTGGTGCTGCTCAGCAGTGTGTGGCCGTGCAGCTCAGCAGTGTGTGTGTGTTGTGGTGCTGCTCAGCAGTGTGTGTGTGTTGGGACATGTGAGGATGTGTGTGGTGAGCGCCTGCCTCCCCTCCGCCCTCACCGTGCTTTGACAGTCTGGTCCGTAGCAGGTCGAGACTCTGCCTTCAGGGGGCGCTGCTGAGGCTCACTAGAACGCAGACAGAGAAGAAGGCATGACGACCGCTGGAGCCGAGGCGCGAGTGTCAGAGGATAAGAAGACAGAAGACAGCCGGCTAGAAACCTTGCAGACTTTATTATTAACAAACCAATTTTCATCTGTACAGAACCAAAAGAAACCCAAAGAAAAGTGGACGAGGAAAGAAACTGAAACAAAACCGACTGGACATGTGGGAGCTCCGTGGATTCCCCCGGGAATCACGATTTACAAAAGGATCTGTTCAATCAGCAGACGCACACATTCCAGTCGCCTGGATGGACAGGGACCGACTGGAGAAACACACACACACACACACCCCCCAGCGGACTCAGCGGACAGCGATTAGGCACGTTTCTATAGAAACAGACATCAGATGTAGAAATCAAAGAAACAGTGAAGGCAGTCGAGTCTGGACGTCTCATGTTCAAGCAGGGAAGGCATCGCTCAACATGTACTTAGAAAAAAGACAAAAGAAAAAAGCTTCATGGTCCAGGCAGACGGACTGCACATCCAATAGTTTACAGCGTGTCTTCACTCATATCGTACACATGTACAGCTGGACAGGAGCGTCCTCTCTGGACCCCGTCTCACACTCCGTCCACGCTTCATCACCCGAGACCAAAAAGCTCGCGCCGCAGTAGCCCCACCCTCCACAAACCCTGGCCGGCCGGCCGCCGGCGAGGCAGAGGGACTCCGGTCCTGGACTCTTCTGGTCCGGGCAGCGGTTCACAGAGTGAGACTGTTCCTGCTTTTCATTTAGTGTCAAAATACATCTGTTCGTTTGGCGTCACACACATTCGGGCCTCTCTCACAGATCTGTCTGAACTTCATAAACCGAGACTAAAAAGCCCAACGTGCAGCGAAGCGGCACATCGGTCAGATCAGCAAACCAGAGCCGGGTTCCAGTCCAGAAGGAGCACAAAATAACACACTCTGTGAGGAAAAGACATTTAATACAGCCACGTGAGTCTGTTCTACCGGTCCTCTGCTGACGGCGGGTCGTACGCCATCAGCTCACGGTTGGTTTAGTGTTTTTCTTTATAACCGTTCAATCACAAACGGAAAGGAGCCAGAAACCCACGAGGATCTCCCCCATCAGGCCACCCAAGCAGTGTGTTCAGGATCAGTCATCTCCCAGCAGTGGTCAACTCCCAAAGTACAAACCAGAACCGTCGGTCACACACCTCACCCCTTCCCAGCTCACATTTATTCTCAGATTTGGACCCCCCTCCCAAAAAAACAACAAAAAAAAAAAAAACAAAAAGAAAGAAAAGCCCAGAGATTTGTGTCTTCCTGTGTGTCCCCCCCTCCCTCCCTCCCTCGCTCCCCTGAAGTGAAGGCAACCAGAGGACATTCGACTCGGAGGAAAGAAGAGCAAACTCTGACCGTTAGTAGACAAATAAATAAGGCTCTGCCAAAACAATATATACACGCTGTATATATGGAAACAACAATGTGCATGATTCCAGTATCGTCTTTACAACAACGTTCACATCTCCCCTCGTTACCCCGGATCCCTCCCAGCACAGACCCCGCGGCGGCTCTGTGGCTCCAGGAGGACTCGGCGGCGCCGCCCGCCGCCCGGGTGGGCCGCGGTGCGTTCACGGCGCGGGCTGGGAGTGGGAAAACCCAGAACCTTGTACTGCATCAGTGGAGTTACGTCAGTGTACAGGAGTGCAGAAACTTCCCGGTGGAAGAGGAGCTTTGGAGTAAACTGGGAGGGCCGGCTGCTTGGCACCGCCCGCCTGGCAGTCCCGTGGCGAATAAATCAAACACACACCCGCAAAAACACAGAGGGAAAAAACTCCCCACACAATCTCCCAAAAAGGAAAATCATTACGCAGAATGACAAAGGACAAGAAGATGGTGGTAGAAAGACACACACACACACACTCTCTCTCTCACCCACACACACACACACACACACACACACACACACACACACACACACACACACACACACACACACACACACACACACACACACACACACACACACACACACACACACACACACACACACACACACACACACACACACACACACACTGTACTCATTAAAATACTGGAGTCATTAAACAGCTCTATATGTGAGCATTTCCCAGTCCCACTTTCTACACATTTACACTGAACATGGTTTCCTCGCCCCCCACCCAACCCCACCCGGTACTGTCCTGTCCATCCCGTCCTGTCCCCCCGTCCTCACTCCGGTCCCACCACCGGGGCGGGGGGGTGGAGTCACGACGGATCGGCAACCGCAGGAGGAGTTCGGTGCTCGGCGCCACAGCTCGTGAGGAAGAGGAGGAGGAGGAGGAAAGGTGGAGCAGAGCGGGAGGAGTCATCAGCCTGCTCTCCTCCTCCAGGGTGGAGGCGATGCTGCAGTTCTGTTAGAGGAAACTTGGGGGGGAGGGGGGCGCAGCGAGCGGTTAGGGGACAGCTGAAGGGCGTTGACGACGGTCCGGTGGAGATGGCGGGGAAGGCGGGAAAGACAGGATAGTCCACCACGGAGACGGACCCCCTCCCCCGGCGAGTCCAGAGCGGGCGGTGGGCGGGCTCTACCTGTCCTTCAGCTCCTGAGTGACGCGCTTGGTGACCCTGCCGCACAGCAGCCCCATCAGGAAGAGCAGCCCCACGCCCACGCCCATCATCGTCAGGATGTAGTTCTTCGACGGCGACGACATCACCTGCATGGCCAGGTCCGAGAAACCCTCAGCGGGGGCCACCTGGGGGGGGGGGGGGGGGGGGGGGGGGGGGGGGGCAAGTACCGAGTAAATACAGGACATCTGTCTTCACGTCACCTCCTGGAAAGCCTTCAACTACATCGAAATGGACGAGGCTTGTGGGACAGAGCACAACGCTGGAGCTGATCTGCAGGTGTGTGTGTGTGTGTGTGTGTGTGTGTCTCGCTGTCCCGTCTCATCCCTGCAGCTTGACCCACCTTGGCAGCGAAGCTCCACATGTCGATGCGGTCCTGCAGCCTCCTCTTGCACTCGGGCTGCAGACGGACGCGTTTGTCCTGCAGCGCCTCCATCAGGCAGGACATCTCTGAGGAGCAGCGGCCAAAGCAGGAGACGTTGGATCGGCGCCAAACAAGCAGAAATACACTCTTCTGATGTGTGCCGCCTCAACCAGCGCTCGTCACGATGTGAAGGGACCGAGAGTCACACCATTCCTGAGTTTTTTAAGCTTGTGTGCGTGTGTGTGTGTGTGTGTGTGTGTGTGTGTGTGTGTGTGTGTGTGTGTATGCATATGTGTGTGTGTGTACTCACGGCGTCCCTTGCCGGGCGGGATGGCTGCACAGTGGTGCTTGATGTCCAGAGCGCAGGCCGTATGAAGGACCGGGTCCACAAAAATGTCAGCCTTGCTCTCCTTCAGCATGTTGAGCACCTCCTGCAGGGTGGGGGAGGGGTGGGGGAGGGGAGGGGGTGGGGCAGGGTACGGGGGGGAGGGGCAGGGTACGGGGGGGAGGGGCAGGGTACGGGGGTTACAGGGGAGCTGCAGACTCGAACCCCAGCGTGAAGCAGCGAGCCGCCTCACCTTCTTGCAGCCGTCCTGCTTGATCTTGAGCAGGTTGACCTTCAGACACTCCTCCACCTGCCCCGTCTGCTCCTGGGCCGCCGCCTCCTCCGAGCACAGCTGGGAGATCTGCACACGCACGCACACACACACACACAGCATTGTTTTCATCTTTAACTGTGACCGTTAAAGACAGCATGCCTCCAGATGAGGCCGGTCAGCAGGACTGTTCATTCCAGTGAAATTCTGGTGAACTTTTAATGCTACTCTGACTAGAACAGTGCAAATGAAAAGTGTGTGTGTGTGTGTGTGTGTGTGTGTGTGTGTGTGTGTGTGTGTGTGTGTGTACCTCCTGCGTGCAGTGGATCTGCAGCTGAGGGTCCAGCCTGTAGTCCAGAGCGGACTCCTGCAGGATGACTCTGATCTGGTCCTCACAGTCTGGAGACAGACGCTGGAGACAGCGAGAGCGGCCGTCAGCGCCGGTTCTAAACCTCATCGATTCAGAGCGTCCTCCGGCTGGAGGGCCGCCCGGCACCAGAACCCCACAGCAGTGTGTGTCGGGGAGCTCTGACCTGGTCGGCGTACTTGAGCTTGAGGCAGGAGATGACCTGGCCCTCCAGCTCGCTGTCGGCCGTGGCCTTGTTCAGGATTGGCTGGCAGAACTTGGGGATGTCGGCTTTGCAGGCTTTTCTCAGCACCGGGTTCAGCCTGAAGTCTGGACACACGGAGACGGAGAGACGGTGAGACGGCCCTGCGGCGGCGCGGCGCGACGGCGGCTCGGGGCCCGGCCGTACCCGTGTTCTGGGTGATCTGCCTCTTGGTGATCATCTGCTTGCACTTGGGGTCCATCAGCTCGCTGTTCTTGTTCTGCTTCAGACACTGGAGGATGTTCTTCCCCTCCGCCTCGGTGCAGAACCGCTGCACACAGGACACAGCCGTTACCGTCGGGGAGACCGTCGCGCCGAGACGCCGCGGACCCGTCCGGGACCGGCGGGCGCCAGGACGCTTCATCACACCGCCAGCAGAGCGGCGACGGGGAGGTCCACAGAGCTCACGCTCAACACTTTACACTGAGAAAACTCAGAGAACAATGAGAAACAATGAGGCTGGCGTCAAATTACAAGCCAGCATTTGATGCTGAAGCTCAGTGAAGACACGGAGACGTGAAAAGCTGCGACGGAGTAGGAATAAATCCAACAGGGGTCCATCTCCAACCTGACCAGCAGGTGGCATCTGCTGCCACCTGCTGGACACAGAGAGGAGATCAAAGGTGCAGCAGTGAACTTTGACCCCTTCACTGAAGGAAAAACATCAAAAAGGAAGCAAGCGTGTTTTTTGTCTCAAGAATATTTTTACTGTGAGACATAAAAACACAACCGTCTTTTTCTGCACACATTTCTGAGAACGCGGCTGTTTCCTCTGTGGCCTCCATGAGGCCGAGAGGAGGAGACGCGCTCGAAAAGGCCGCCGTCGTCTGTCTGGAGCGTCTGCGATTCTAAAGAAACCTTTATGGTTGTGTCGTGTCCTGGAGACGGTAACACGCCTGCCGTTTAACCAGACACTCATTCATCATGTTCCAACAGGATTCATAACCACCCAGACTCCTGGGGCTCCGGCGTGCAGAGATCCTCCCGGTCCTCCAGCTCTCCTCCCCGATGAGCGGGATCGGTCTCTGACCCGGTGGGAGGAGCTCTATCTGACCCCACAGCGATGGCAGCAGCTCCTCCCCACACTCCACAGGGAGCCTGGAGGGAGGTGGGCTGAGACGCTCCGGCCCTCCAGGTCGGCCACGTTAGCCGTGAGTCCGGCGCTAGCTCCACTTTATCCACCAGGTTTGGGACTGGGCCAAACTCAGCTGGGAGCACTGAACGAGCCGCCATGAGCTGCTCCAGCAGAGCGGCGCGAAGCTAAGCTAGCTCCTGAGTCCTCCATCCCCAGACCTTAAACCCATCGTGGTTAGCGGGTAGGTTTACCAAGAGTCTGGCTCCGATGGGGGGAAGAGAGGACAGTGACGGAGGGTAGAAAGTGTCTTCGCCATTCGGAAGGTTTCCCGACCAGCCATGAGCTTTTAACCAGCATCACTGATACATCAGCTGGGACTCTGTTCTAAACCTCTACATATTCTTCTTAATGCGACCAGCCGCCCCGCCGTGAGGGACTGGGCCGTGAGGGACTGGGCCGTGAGGGACTGGGCCGTGAGGGACTGGGCCGTGAGGGAGCGGGCCGTGAGGGACTGGGCCGTGAGGGAGCGGGCCGTGAGGGAGCGGGCCGTGAGGGACTGGGCCGTGAGGGACTGGGCCGTGAGGGGCTCGTTTCAATCTGATCAAGACTTTTCACTCTCATTTGTGTAGTCCTGTTTGGAGTTACTGAACGTTACGTCTGATTGTCCTCCATGTTGGTTCGAACTGCAGGGTGTGGCTCTGACTCTGACGGGAAACACTTCAAACACAACGTTCAGCTTTATTTATTCAGTCCTTTGTAGGCACGATTCCAGGGTTATAAAGAGGCTCCAGCTTTCTGTTGGACTACCAATCAGGAAGCCCCGTGACCGCTGAACGGAATGTTCCAGGGACAAACGCCGGCTGGGGTGCGGGGCCTACCCTGATCATGTGCTTGCAGACCCTCATCAGCTGGTAGTCCAGCTCGGGGTCGGCCATCTCCACCTCCTGCAGCTTGAAGATCCTCTGGTGGCAGCGCTGCGTCAGCTGACGCTTGTGCTCCTTCAGACACTCGATGACCTGCAGGGGGAGACACAGAGCCGCAGGCTCAGCCCGGGCTGCCTGCTGGGAACATCGTGTGTGTGTGTGTGTGTGTTTGTGTGTGTGTGTGTGTGTGCAGCTGCAGACCTGCGCGTTGCCAAAGGCCACGTTCTGACACAGCCTGTTGATGTCCTGCCTGCAGGAGTCGTACAGCTCCGGCTCCAGGCGGATGTCCTCCGACTGCACACAGAAAAACACAAGCAGGACAGCCGGACTCATTCTGGACGCCCGGGACATGGGGACAGTTTAAAATCACCAAGAACTTGAGAGGATCAGTGGAAACGGCGCCGGGAGCCAGGGGACCACGGCTTGAACCCCACCTACCATCTCCACCTCCTCCACCCGCAGCTGCTTGCGGCACTTGACGGAGACTCGCTGCTCCTTGGCGTCCTGCAGGGTGTCGTTCCTCACCGTGGTGCTGAGGCAGATCACCACGTCCACCCTGAGGGACAGAGGTCAGAGGTCACAGGACAGCCACAGCTGAGCTGGACAGAGAGGACAGCCATCAGGTCTGATTGAAAAGAAACGGGACGCTTGTGACTCCACGGTCAGCTGGCAGCTCATGGCGTCCGCCAGTCCTCTGAGACAGAGCGGAGCGCAGGAGACGGTCCCTACAACAGCTGGACGGCAGAAACCCTCAGAGCCTCACTTCTTCTTGATGTTGGGACACAGCTTGAGGACGTCCTCCTTGCAGGCCGTCTTGAATTTGTAGGAGAAGCGGAAGTCTTTGATCTGGATCTGTGGAGGGAGGAGGAGTCAGAGCAGGTCAGGACGCCTCGGACACGGACCGGTCCAGACCCTCAGACCGGTCCAGACCCTCAGACCGGTCCAGACCGGTCCAGACCCTCAGAGCACACTGCTCACCAGCTGGAAGTGCGTCACTCCCACGGAGCACTTCTCATTCATCTCCTTCTGGTGTTTGTTGTGAACCAAACACTCCATCAGGTCTCCGGAGTCGATCTGATTGTCGGCCACCTCCTGAGGAGCAGAGAGTCCAGCCTCCTGTCAGCAGCTGCACTTCACCAGTGAACTCTGACCTTGCGGAGCAGACTCACGTGGCAGTAGGCCTGGATCACCGGCTCGCAGGCTCGCATCAGCAGCACCTCCAGCTGGATGTCCTGAGGGGAGAGGCGGGTCAGGAGCCGGAAGGCAGACCTGCTGGCGCTCGGTCGGAGACGCAGCCCGGCGCCTCACCTCCGACTCCAGCTCCGTCAGGTTGGCCACCACGTCCCTGCAGTCTGAGTCCAGGTTCTCCAGGTGGTCCTGCAGGCACTCCAGCTCCTGGCCCGCCTCCGTCTTCTCGCTGCACCACTTGCCCAGGTCGATCATGCAGCGCCGCTGCAGCTCGGGGTCCAGCTTCACGTCCAGCGCCCTCTGGTGGAGGATCCTCTGCACCTCCACCTTACAGTCCCGGGACAGCTGAGCGGGGAAACACAGCGGATCGCCTCAGACGGAGCGGCGGAGGCAGAGGACGCCCCTCCAGACATCACCACACGTCGCCTCATTGCAATGATTCGGCCAGCAGACAAGCACCGGCAGCGCACGCTTTATCTAGGGTGGCTTCAGAGGCCAGCGCGGTGGGAAATGTGCTCAGGCCACAGTCGCCTGACTCGGACTCTTGGGCCCGTTAGCTGGCAGCTGCTGGGATTCAGACGGTCAAGCTCTGGTGAGCTGTGGGCTCGAACTCGCTCCAGTCTGGTCATTTCATTACATGTGGAAAGTCCATCTGACAGCTGCTCATTCACTGCAGCTAAACAGTGATTCTGTGTATTACTCAGTCCATCAGCCTGGTCTTCCTGCTCAGGCTCGGTGTTAGGCCCCATTTCTCTTTTCTATGGGTTTGCATTGGAGTAAAGAAGAAGGAAAACCTGCAGAATTACAGAGCGCATGTCCTGTAATAGAAACCAACAACAGGAGTCCTTTCAGTAAAGCTGTGTGATCGTTCTGAGGAGAGCAGAATCGAGGCAGCCTCTGCAGCTAATCACTGTCTCAGCTGAATCGAGTCCCTGACGCCTCCTACAGCGTCCTGCAGGAGACAGACAGGTCCAACTACACCGACGGGTTCCGCAGGACACACGGCGCCTGTGTGAGGAGATCGGCGGCGGATCATGAGAACCTGCTCCCGCATGCAGCTGATTGGAATCGACACACCGCTCCTTCTGGAGTCTGATCACAGCCACAATCACGTCCACTTCCTGCGATTCTCGGCAGCGAGACATACTCACAGAGGCGCGCCGGTCTGCTGTCCCGTCCGGGAGCTACAACAGCATTATAGTTTGGTCACTCACAGAGCGCACACACAGACACACACACACACACACACACACACACTCCAATGGGCTGAATCTGGCTCGTCTGAGGAGAGCTCTTCCGACTCTACGGCTCAGCTTTGGGTGGGAGATGGCTGGAAATGTTTTTACCGCGTCCGGGGAGCAGCTGCAGCGCCGTTTCCCCGATCGGTTAGACGGCCGGAGCGCCAGAACTCACCCTGCGTCCCTGCTCCACGGAGCGGTAGGCGTGGCGGTACAGGCAGGAGAAGATGGCGCCGGGCGGCATCATCTCGCTGGTCTCGTTCCAGCCGTGAGTGTGGCAGAGCCGCGAAGCGTCGCCCTGACACTTCTTATACAGGATGGGGTCCAGCCTGGGGGGAGAGGCACGCCCGGTCACGCCTCAGCGCTCACACCACAGCCGCACCGCCACGATAATTACAATTACATTAAACAGAACCAAACACGTGAAGCACGGGTCAACGCTCAGGGGGTAACTCATCAGAACAGAGCAGATGGAAATAAATCCCTCCAGCACGACAGGAAGTCAGTCTGAGTCTCATGGCTGCAACGGCTAGAAGAGGAAACGAGACAGACACTGGACAGATGGACACGAGGACAGGGTTCTGCAACCTTTATGACCAGAAGAGCTTTCTCAGTGACTTTCCTCTAGTCCAGCTGTTCTGGAAGCGTACAGAACATTTAACCTTTACGCAGCTCAGGCAGCTTCACAAGCAGAAACTAGATCTGATGAAGCTTTCATGAAGTTTACCTCCAGTTCAGATCAGAGAACATTTTATTACTGTTCAGCCTGTTTTTGTAACCGATTTTAAAGGTGCATTAAGGAGTTTGCACGTTTTATGTGAAACAGCGGCCCCTGCAGGCCTTGGGTGTAACTGCAGCTTAGTGAAGCGCTGGTGACTGTGGCTTGCGTCCATGTACGTGCACGGAAGAGGGGAACTCCTTCCTCACTCTTTTAGTAGCGCTGCAGTAACCTTTAAGGTTCTTCTGCCTGGTGGGTGTGTGCTGGAGCTGTGGCAGTGCTGGAAACCTTTCCTTTCCTACTTTCTGGAAGATCCATCCTTAATACTGCTCAGTTGTTGCTCGGTAAGCATCTGGCGGAGTAATGGCGGACAAAACGAATGCTAAGCCAGTCAGGCCAGCGGGAGGCGCATTACGTCACATCCTCTCAAATTCTCCCCAAGAAATAGAAATTTCCGGACCGGCACTGTGACTTTCAAGTGACAATTTAACACTGTTAGAGGTACTAGCAATGAATATGTCAGGGCACATCGTGCACATCATTACAAATGTGTAACATATTTATGGTGGAAAATAAGTATTTTTAAAGTTGAAAAACTCCTTAATGCACCTTTAACAGTCTTGTTCTTTTTAAGCTTTTTAGTTGACAATTTTAAAATTTGAGCTGTTTTTGTCATTTAACTCTTTTAAAGCCGTTTTGCATGTTGTTTACCAACCATATTTAATTTTCTTATGTTAGAAATTCTTGACATTTCAGGTTTTTTAGGCAATCCTATCCTTTCTTCCCCCATTTCTTGTGGTTTTTCGCGAGTTTTCCGAATTCTACTTGAACCCTTTTTGACCCCTTTTGAACCACAAGTGACAAATCATATGATAATTTACAAATAAGTTAAATGTTTTTTTCATGTATCATGTGGTGAAAGCTTCATGGAGCCACTACAGAGGGACTAGAGAGCCACGTGGCTCCAGAGCCGCAGATTGAACACCCCTGCACTAGACGGATAGTACAGGTATACTAGATCTAAAGAGCATGTCAGAGGGGTGGAGTTTCACCAGGTTTCACCAGGAAATCTACGAATTGTGAAATAATTACAGAAAAATCAACCTGAAATTGCAAAGCTTTCAGAATTCCTGCATGTGCATATTGACAGCATGTAGCACAGACTCAGACACATTTCAGACGTAAAGCCAGCCGACACGTCCTCTTTCAAATTATAAACCACTGGAACACATGAGCCGACTCAGAATGAGTCGCTACTATTCTATTAAATGATAAAATGTCTTGGAGATGTCTTAAAATGTCTTAAAATGTCTTCTGGCGAGTCTCCTATCAGAGACGTTTCTACCGATCTGGGGCAGCCTTCAACTCACTTCCAGTCCCTGGCGATGAAGTACTGCAGCTCCAGCAGGCGGCGCTCGCAGTCCTCCACCATCTTGTCGGTGTACAGATGCTCCATGAGACAGGACAGGATCCTGCAGGACGAGCAGCGGCTTCAGAAGACTGACCCGGTACTGTGTGTGTGTGTGTGTGTGTGTGTGTGTGTGTGTGTGTGTGTGTGTGTGTGTGTGTGTGTGTGTGTGTGTGTGGAGAGGAGAGCTCACATGGGATCCCCGCTGCGGATGTGTTTGCATGCCGTCTGGATGACGGACTCGCAGGCCTCGTTGAGCGCCCGGTCGATGCGGTAGTCGGCTCCAGGGTCGGCCTCCTGGATCAGCGTCTGGAGCTGAACACACACACACACACACACACACACACACTCAGTCAAGCATCCACACACAACCACCCCCGCTGCACAGTGCTGCGCCGCCGCCGCTCACCGCCTTCTGGCACTTGGGCTCGATGCTGCCCAGGTCTCCGCGGCCCGCCCTCATCAGGCAGTGCAGCGTGCGGCCCTTGCGGTGCAGCCCGGAGCAGTGGCCCTCGATCTCCGCCCGGCAGTGCAGCACGATCTCCGGGCTCAGCGAGAAGTCCTCCATCAGCATGCGCCGGTAGTCCATCATCTCGCCCTGACACTCGCCGGTGACCACGCGGCCTGCACGCACACGCACGCACACGCACAGACACAGACACAGACACAGACACACACACAGACACAGACACAGACACAGACACAGACACACACACAGACACAGACACAGACACAGACAGGGTGACATGAGTTGCTGTCAGATCGCCACAGATTTCAGCCACAATGAAACAAATATGAGGCCGGTGTCAAATTACAGCCTTCTACATGCTTTTGAGACTCGTCCTTTTCACAGACAGCGTGGCGGGGGTCGCGGTGCGCGGCGGGCGGCTCACCTCGGTGCACGGCGGCCTCCAGGCACAGCAGCAGGTAGGACAGGCGGGCCTCGCGGGCGCGGGGCATGCTGGTGTCCACGCTGCAGTGGTGCTTCTTCAGGTCCGCCTTGCAGGCCTTGGCCAGCGAGTAGCTCACCTTGTAGTCCTGGGCGATCAGCTTCTGCCTGGTGGTCAGGGCCTCGCGACACTGCAAGGCGCCACAGTCACTCACACGGCAACGGCGGCCCGACCGGCGCCACGCACAACAGGCCGAGCCTTCAGACTTACCCTCTCAGACATCACGTCCTCAAACTTGTGATTGAAGAGACACTTGTAAACTCTGCCCTCGCCGGCCAGAGTCTGGAAAACCACAACACACACTTCAGAGATGTTTCATTCCATTTCCAGGTCTGCCTGTGGTCCAGGCTCCGGTGTCTGGGTCCGTCCGGTCGGTCCGGCTCACCGTCTCGCAGAAGCGCTCGCGGTCCTCCCTGCAGGCGAAGTAGAGGTGGCGGTCCAGGTGGAAGTCGTCCGAGGACAGCTCCGCCACCCGCATGATGGCCTTCTTGCAGTCGTCCCGGATGGGGTGCGCCCCCGGCTGCTCCTCCGCCTCCCGCACCAGGGCCTTCTCCAGACAGGCGATCACTTCTCCCTGCGAGTGGACGTCCTGCAGGGAGAGCCCGGGTCAAAGGTCAAGAGCCATGAAGGATGTTCCAGTCCTAAAGCTCCACACAGCCACCTGTCCTGGGTGGTAGTTACTTTTGAATGCTTCTGTCTTCTGTCGGTGGATTAGTTCATCTCTTTTGTTGCCGTTTATTCTCAGCTCTTCACAAGAGACGAGTTCACCTGACTTCCAAACAAACCACTGTTCCACAGCAGCAGGACAGGGATCTGTCTGTGTGCGCATCATTCAGACAGCTCCCGCTGAGGGAGTCGGTTAAAACGAGGCACCAGCTCCATCTCCACCGAGAAGAAAGCACATTCCAGAGCTCCCAGTTCGCTGAACCGGCTAAGAACAGGGCTAAACAGGAAGGTGGGCATGTTTCCCGGTCTGGACCGGTTCTCAAGGACTCCCCGTTTGTGTCTGTTTCACCATCAAGGTTAGACGTGGCGGCAGGAAGACTAATGATGCTTTCCTGCAGAGCTGAAGGCAACGTGTGACTCTCACGCTCACTTCAGTGCTGGAAGCTACAAACGGGTCTTTTTCTTCAGCTGTAATAAAAACTAGGAGAGGGTGAGCTGTCGGAGCAGGGCGCTGTTCGGACGTCACCACCGCTTCAAACTGGGACTTCCTTAAATGCTCGTATTTGGTGTGTGATTGTTTGGAGTCGGACTGCAAACTTTGCAGTGTCAGCTTGTGAAATCAACCAGTCTCTGCTGTTCTTTTCCGTTTCAGCACATTTTTATAGAACGAAAAAAGGAAGGAAGGATTGCTCATGGGTTGCTGCCCTGATAAACCAGTGAGCGCTGTTAAACTGGAGATGATGGGGGGCTGGGAGAGTTTCTGCAGTGTGGAAAGAGCAAATGGTCTGAGTCTGACGGGGCCGGTGTGACGCGCCAGCAGCTGCCCGACACTGAAACACACTCTGCTCCGGCACATGAAGGATGACTTGCGATATCATATAGTAACTGTGCCGACCGGCTTGGCAGCTGGGAGACATTCAGAGAACACCGATTAGCTCCGACTGCTGTCAAACCGGTCTTCCCTCATACCAGCCAGTGTCTCTGAGAACACACTTCTTTCACACCGGCAGTCCTCGTCACGCCCGCTAAACTGCTGCGCTGAATCCTTCCTGCGGTGCATCGCGGTGAGCATCGATGCACAGAAAGAAAAAAAACATTATAATGTAGCAGTGCTGCTTAACTTGGTATCTGTGCATCCAGAGACAGAAGTACTCTCCAGAAGTACACCTAGAGGTTAGAGGTCAGGGTTCCACGCCCTTCTGGCAGTTCAGGACCTGAAAGGCCCTGAAACGGCGGCGGCGGCTCACCTTCTCCCCGATGGCGATGCTGCCGCAGCGCAGCACATTGATGTCGTCGCGACACTTGTCCATGAAGCCGCAGATGAGCCGGTAGTCGCTGAAGACGATGCTGGTCATCTTGGTGATGTACTGGTTGCACTGGTAGTCGGTGATGTTGCCGCGGTGGTCCACCAGGCAGGACACCAGGTAGCCCTTCCCCAGCTCCTCGGCTGCACACTCCTTGATCTGAGAGCAGGGAAAGCCTTCATGAAGCCTCTCCGCCGTCTCTGTAACCTTCCACACCTCTGGATCACGGTCTGGGAAGCCTCCTGACACCTGGAGGTTTTCTACTGAAGGGAGGGGCGTCCTGATTGTCCAGACCACTCTACCACTAAACGTTTGGCCTCTTTTTGCAGTTAACTGTACCAACAGAAGGAGGAGAGACCTCCCTGGACCTCTGCTCTCCAGAGTCTGAGAGCTGCAGCCTGCGGCCGGCGGCGTTTCAGGACTGACCTCGGATATGGCCGTTTTGCAGACCTCCACAGCCACCGACTCGAACTTGGGGTCCGTGGTCAGGTTGAGCTTGTAGTTCCACAGGAGCTGGAGGACGGACACGTCCAGGAGACGGGAGGACAGCAGACACAAGCCTGAGTCATGAGTACAAGTCTGCACTGCTCAAGGACAGCAATACTTAGACCAAACATATTTAGACTAAACATAACAGAAAGGCATGCTGGGAAACGAAGGTGCACTTACATGGTTGCATTCAGCTGCGATTTCAGTTTCCTGAAAGAAGAAGACAAACAACAGATGAGAAGTGGAGATTAGTCATTTAGATCATAACTGAAAACATGTTTCTGTGGCCGGCTGGACCGGACCCGGAGATCCAACACCTCATGTTCCTCTTCAGCCACAGAAAAGTCTGTGAGTGTGTTGTTTGGGGATAAGTGTGTGTTCCTGAAGGTGTGCTCAATGCGCCTCACACACACACAGTGACGGTCTCACCCCGATACTGAACTCTGAGAACGAGCAGATGTTCTGCAGACGTCCCACCCAGACCGGGGTGAGTCAGTGGACTGGAACAACAAACAACGAGGCGGTGGTGGAAACGTGACCCGGGCTGACCCCGGGGAGCTCACACACACCCCACACACACACCCAAACGCGGTCCTTTCCCTGATCATCAGTGTACGAGGAGGAGTCCGGCGTGCCTCCATCCCCACGCTTCACCGCACGACCCGGGGATCCCACCAGAAGCTGCAGACCCAGCCGGGCAGGAAGCCCCGACGGGACGGCACCGGGACGGCACCGGGACGGCACCGGGACGGCACCGGGACGGCACCGGGACCACCCTGACCTCCAGAACCAAGCAGACATGGAGAGGTTCGACGGCGCAACTTTAAAATGTCAATTTACTGAATCTTTCACCAAAAGATGAAGCAAGAAGCTGGATTCTCTTGCAGGATGTAAAAGACTGAAGGATAAATGAGCTGGGCTGTGTCAGAGACCCCGGGGCGGTCTGAGGACCTGCAGTGTCAAAATAAGACTCTCTCCCATCCCATGTCACTTTCTCCCATCATCCTCTGCTGCAGAACGCAGGGCGACGCGCTGAGAACCGACAAATCTCTTCTATTTCCACACAAACACAGCGGAGGACGCCGGGGCAGATTAACTGCTCGGCACCACACTGTGATCTGGCAACACGTGCACGCTCCCCACGGGCACGCCGGCCACATCGCCGCCCCACTGCTGGAGGTGCTGAAGCTTCCGCCTCTTTAATGGCTGCGGCTGAATTAAAGCTAATCAGATCTCCTCCCATTGTCCCGGGAGCAGCAGAGTGGGCCGAGCTATAGTTAGAGGAGGGAGGAAATCAGGAGCGGGAAAGGAAGAGGGGAATCCAGGAGGAGGCGGCCGACCAGCTCCGTCCAGCTCCGACAGCAGTATCACGACCTGCATGAGCTGCACGGCCACCGAAGCTGCTGAGCTCCTGCTTCTGAAGCCAGGCGGCCACATCTGAGCATCACACACACCCTATGACTGATGGAATGACAGGAAGGACATTAACAATAACTCCAATCCAGGACATCCAACTCCAAAGCTTGATAAAAGTTCACCCGGGGAATAATTAAGCCATTAGAAGCTGCTGGTGATGAACTAAGGTGAGCATGAGTAGCGGGGAGGAGCTGCAGGTGGCTGGAGACAATCCGTGCCACTGGTGTGTTTCTTCTGCCAGCATGGACAGACGTCCAACACGCTGAAGAGCAGCAGCGGTCGTCCCCAGAACCCAGTGTGCGGTATCTGAGGCTTGTGTTTGCTCTGGGCGTGGTTCATGTTTTCTCCTCACAATTGCCTTTGTGAAGCTTCAAAGTCAGAATTACAGTCATGCGAGTCACAGCACTAAGATAATAACAGCCACGGCGGGCAGGTCGAGCTCCACTGGCCCAGAAAATCCAGGAAACTGCTCACATATTGTTTGTCTGAAAGTAGTGCAATAAAAACACAGATGTTTTTCTGGACATACTGAATAATCGTGATTACAAAACTGATTAAAATAACTGTGATTATCATTTTGACCACAACCGTGCAGCCCTACTTCAAACCGAAAAGGGAGTGTCTTGTTTTTCTCATGCTGAGAACATTTCTTATTAATTCAAGACCAGACCAAAGAAGGTATAACAAAATTACCTTCCCTGGTAACTAGTTACTTTAATTGCAGAGTCATTTTGTCCTTTTCAGGGAGGAGTCTTGTAAAAGGAGCATGCTGGGTGCAACTTGAAGGAGTATAGCAGTGGCGGGTTCAGTGGAGGATGAGCGGCGATCATCTGGTTAAAACACGAAGCTGCTGACGACCAGACCGACCGTGAGAAGCGCCGTTCTGACGGACCGAATGAGCCGACCGGTGAGGACTGAACCCAGGAGGAAGGAGGAGCGGCTCAGGGAGATGACGTCCTCCGCCCTGCGGACTCCACGTACACAAAACCACCGACACCGCCGGGAGCCGGGGCGGCGGGCGGGCCCGAGACACACAAGAATGCACCCGCTGCTAAAAGTGGCTGCAAATGTCAGGCTGTGACCAGAGGCCGGGAGCAGCAGCAGGCGGAGAGGCTCCGGCGGTCCAGCCTGAACCGGACGGGAACTCCACAGCTCCTCTCAGCGTCTCTTCCAAGAAGCGAGCAGCAGCAGCAGGAGCAGCAAATCAATGCTGGGCTAACCGGATCACAGCGCCTAACGAGGAGAAGTAATAGCCGGGACGGATCAATGATCCAGTGATGGACTGAAGTCTGGCCTAAACACACACGTCTCACATGTCCTCTCCGATCGCACCGTCTCTCTTCACAACCCGCTCAGGCCGATGGTCAAAATGAGGAGTTGGAGAAAACAATAACGCTGACTGCTGGGGAAAAAACAATGGAACGATGCTGATGTGCGATTCTGTGGGCGCTTGGATTTCCTGACAGCAGCTCTCCTCCCCTTCTGCTTCTCTGGACAGCAACAATAAAGCTGACCGAGTTCTAGAACGACAAAATACAACAACCTGAACAAGGTGCAGCTGTAACGACACCTGATGAACAGAGTCCCAGTGAAAGAACGATTCTTAGAGGCTGCCAACCTGTTTAAATGTACCGCAAAAGGTACTGATAGCCACCAGAGTCCACAGCAGACTGGCTGTGCTCCTGATCCTGGGACTGGGCCACACGGCATCAATCCTAGACTGAGGTATAATGTGAAGCAGGTGCGGTAGCCATATCTACCAGGACACATTATTGTCATATATAAATACATTTTTCCACTGCTGATGGTTGTCGTCATCACGTTTCTTCAGATGGTACCTCAGACTCTCTCTCTGCCATTACCACCGCCAGGCGTGTTCTACACATTGTTTTTCTGCTAAACTTCCAACTCCTGAAACCCAAACCAGGTCCCCATAGCTTCTTACCAGTTCGTGACGTTCCTGTGGGAAATGGGAAGTTCCCGGTCACGGGCTCATGGACTCAGGAAAACGGAGTTTGGGAGCTGATAGAAACGCTCTCCGAGTCTGACTAATTAATTCCCTCTAAATGTCACCGGTGCGTCTCTGAACCCGGCCCAGCCCGGCGTCACACGGGGCTTCAGACGGTCTGAGAACTGTTCTGATTCCAATCAGGAGCAGATAAACTCAGCGCCGTCTTCAGAACCTCGCCGTCTCTCCTATGCCAGCCTGACCTTCCAGCGGCGGCCGGAGCTTATCGCGCCAGTGACGTTCTCGGCCGACTTATCACCGGCTTCCCAGCACAATGTTTCAAAATGGATCAGATGAACATCATACACACATGCAAATCCTCTCGGTATTCAAACAACGGAAAAAAAAAAAAAAAGACTAAAGCACTTGGTTTGTCATGATCAGATAATGACTCAACTTATCTCTCCAAATCCAGACACTGAGGTAGGTGTAGTTGTATATGGGGTTTAAATATGGATATGTATTGTTTTTGACATGTTTGAAATGAAATCGTTAAAAATAAAATTGGTTCAAAATCTGACTGGACGGTGGAGACAGTGTCTTCAAAATGCTGAAGTATCAGTTCAGTGGACCGTCAGAGGGTGAACGGCAGCAGAACGCCGAGTGGAAATAACTTCTTCATTCAGAGGCAGCAGCAGGTAATCCATGAATTAACTAACCCTAATCCCTCATGAGGACCGGGGACGAGTGTGTGTGTGTATGTCTGGATTCAGAGCACACTGAACCAGGAAGAAGATGGAAGAGTATTTCAGAACCGAGGTTCTCCCTGCCTCCGTTAAGACTTCTGAGACTCATCGTGGAAGAGACCAGCGCTTCACCTGTTAGTTACTGATTAGACATAAATGGAACGGATGTCACTAATAAAGCACGTTTCCACTGATTGAGCAGTCCCCTAAACACTTTCCACTGTTCGCCCAGTTCTCTCTCTCTCTCCCCCACACACACACACACACACACAGACACAGCTGGGACCATGAAAACACGCCAGACTCACTGATCGGGCTTCATTCCCATTATGGGGACAGAGGTGATCTCCAGCATCCTCCTATGAGTTCAGAAAGCTGTTGAATTCACCGGTCCGGCCCACACTCCGGCCCACACTCCGGCCCACACTCCGGCCCACACTCCGGCCCACACTCCGGCCCACACTCCGGCCCACACTCCGGCCCACACTCCGGCCCACACTCCGGCCCACACTCCGGCCCACACTCCGGCCCACACTCCGGCCCACACTCCGGCCCACACTCCGGCCCACACTCCGGCCCACACTCCGGCCCACACTCCGGCCCACACTCCAACACCACCAATCAACACACACACCTCCGACACTCCAGGTGACATTAACCAATCAGAGTCTTTACGTTCTTGTTTAAATCTGAATGAAGCCTAAATCTGCCCCAACGTGACCACATAAACGCCTGAAGACGTTTAAATCCGTACAAACCAGAATCAGAATCAGAATCGTCTTTATTCGCCAAGTACGTTCAAGACATACAAGGAATTTGTTTCCGGCAGGTGGTGTCGCGTCATCAGAACTAAAATAAAAACAAATTAAAAACAACACAACTCTCTATATACACTTAAATAGTGGAGAAGAAAAATAAGTGAGTATGTGTAAGTATGTACATGCTTAACTTTAAACATACAAGACTAACTAAACTTTACTAAACAAACCTTACTAGGCAAGCTTAACTTTACCACACATACTTACTAAGGATAAACTAAAAGCTTCCTGTACAATGGTGCCATCGGTCAGCAGTGTGACAGATCAGCTATTTAACAGGGACATGGCAGTGGGGAAAAAACTGTTTTGTATCTAGAGGTTTTTGTGCGCAGGGCTCTGCAGCGCCTGCCAGAGGGGGGGAGGGAGAACAGGTTATGTCCAGGGTGAGTGGGGTCTCTGATGATGTTCCTTGCCCTCTTACTGGTTCTGGAGGAGTACGGATCCTGTATGGAGGGCAGGGGGGCTCCAGTGATTTTCTCAGCAGTCCTAACTGTGCAGTGCAGTCTCTGTCTGTCCTGCTGTGGCTGCTCCAAACCACACAGTGATGGAGGAGCACAGGACCGACTCCACGACAGCAGTGTAGAACTGGGTGAGCATCTCCGGCGACAGGCCGTGTCTCTTCAAAGTAGAGTAAACCATCCGGTTTATTCTACTTTGGAAGTGGAACTACATGTAAATCCGGTGGTTCTGCTCATGTTTGTCTATCGTATAACATCACTAATGGCGATAACTGCAGGATAATCTGGATGTCAAACTCTGAATCATCCCACACCCAGTTGGGATTCAGTGTCTTGTACTTTGAAATATGGGGGATTGGAACCTGCAACCTTCTGACTGAGAGAAGACCTGCTCTACCAGCCGAGCCACAGCCGTACAGCCCGACTCTGAGAACCAGGCTCTGCAGAGTCCACAGATCCACAGACGGTGCTGATGGTTCCACATCACTTCCGTGGAACCGGTTCTGCAGACAGACTCTTAAAGGGAGAGAACTTCATGTTGATTCCGTCATTACTGGATCAACGCTGCTCATTTTCTCTCCTTCAGCTTTCCTCTAATCAAACCCTGGAACACACAGGAGAGCTCATTTCTGGTTTGTAATCAAGCCCGTTAGTTTCTTTGCTGACGTCGGTCTGAACTTGAATTCATCGTTCTGCTACAATTCCTTCTCCTTCTGGCTGCAGCTGACCGAGAGTCCGGCACCAGAGAGGACACGTCTTGTCTTGTGACTGTGAGTAAGCAGAAATGGGGCACGAGCCGAGGCCGGTGTCAGCTGGACCGGCCCCGCTGGAGGCCTGCAGAGAGCTCGGGCTGCTAATGAGCTTAAACAACACAGAGAGCGATCGGCCGCCACCCGGACAGCGGCCACGGGCCAGCGCTGATCCCTTAACAAGCCCCTCCACGGGCCCGGAGGTCACAAGACCTGCTGCTGACCTGAAAGAGACACCAGCTCAACAGGGACAGGCTGAGAGCTCCAGGACCAAGAACACTGACCTGAACACTGACCCGGACCCAGCAGAGTCCAGAACACTGACCTGGACCCAGCAGAGTCCAGAACACTGACCCGGACCCAGCAGAGTCCAGAACACTGACCTGGCAGCGCCCCTGAAGAGGAACCGTCCCGGAGCCCGTCCTGCAGGTGGCAGCGCCGTGACTCCTTCTGCCCCAGCATGGCATGAGGACGATCGGCATGCCGAGCATGCTTCCAGCTGAGCGTGGAACTTTATTTTTCTATCACGCTCCAGTAAATTGCCTCCGCTGCTGCTGCGGTAGCGTGACGCTCCGCCACACTGCAGCCATCAAACACCAGCAGTGTGTTTCTACGGTGATTCTGGTGATCAGAGCCGGTCACTCAGCTGTGCTGGACCGTCCGTTAATGTACCAATGACAAAGCTGCTTCGTCCAACATCCCACACTTATTCTAGTCGGTTTCAATTCTTTTCCTGGAGTCTTTAAACTACATATTCCCCCACTGATGAAACAATTCCATGTCTTAACATTTAAAATCAAAGTAAAATGTTTCAGTAAAGATACAGATTCTCCCAATCCAGGAAAACATTACTGAGAGACGGCTGCTGTTAGAAGGGGGGTAGAAAGACTTGCATGTATGCCAGTGAATCAGTCATGAGAGATACGAGTGGAACCCTCCAACAGTGAAAGAGAATCAAACGAGGTTCCCCGCCCTGGCTCTCCTGGACAAATCACACCGGTGTGTTCCTGTGAACATCTGCTTCCAGCTGCTGGGAACTCTGACCAGAGGAGTCCAGTCTGACCCACAGGAACCCAGACCAGAGTCCAGTCTGACCCACAGGAACCCTGACCAGAGGAGTCCAGTCTGACCCACAGGAACCCAGACTGGAGTCCAGTCTGACCCACAGGAACCCAGACTAGAGTCCAGTCTGACCCACAGGAAGCAGAAATGCTGTCAGTCCTTCACCTCAACGCCTGGCTGTCCATGGACAGTGGCGGATCACTAACTGATACTGAAATTGCTCTGATCACTTCAGATGAGGTTGTGTTGAACTGGTAAGTCAAAGGCTGCGCCATATTCACTGACAGCTCCTGTTTCACTTCATGAGCTGATTGAGCTCCTTTGTTAATGTTGTGAATCTGAACGCTGCTCTGTGAAGCCGCGACTTTCTCATGTTAGAGCTATACTCAGCCCTACGTACAAACCACACACAGCGCCACAGTCCATCACCAGGTCCCGGGTCCCAGGTACCAGATCCCAGCAGACAGGGCTCGGTGATCCGGACTAACCAGGTGTCAGCTGAGCCATCAGCCATGCCACCAGCCAGTCAGCTGACTGATGTCAGGTAGACTGGTTTAGGGAAGTCACCAGCCCTGAACCTGCTGTGTGTTTGCATGTCTGGAGAGTTGTGTTACAGAGCTGGAGCCAGGCAGAGGAGGTCTCTCTCGCTCTCTCTGTCTCTCTCTCTCTCGCTCTCTGTTGAACTCCACCGAGAATTTACTGATTTATGGAGTCTTGCCCCATCGTATAGTCTCTGCCAATAAAAAGCAATAAAACAGTGATGATATCAGTAACTACCATGCATGCTTGTTAAATATTACCTTTTTATTTCTGTGAACCTTTAAGGAAGCTGTATCCTTACAAAGAAGCGTTTCACAGTTCCCACTTTTAAGCGTTTCTATGAGACGTTCAATGCCATTTGTGTGTCAAGAAGCGACACAAACATCTTCATCCTAACTACACCGAGAACCATTTGTAGAGTTGTTTACAGCCGAAGTGAGGAGGGCGCCGTGGCGCCTCTGGATGTGTCTTCGGTGTGTTAATAAAGTTGCTATCATACCGACAGCCAAGAGGAATACGCATAAATCGCTGTTTTTTGAACGGCGTTTGGTGCGACGGCGGCTAACAGCTCGCTAGCGATGGCGGATAGCGGCAGCAGGTCGGTCCGAGCAGCAGGCACACCCTGCTCCTTCCTCCCGGGACCGCGGACGCTACAGCGGACCACTCACCTCCTTCCTGTCCTGGAGACACTCCAGCACCGCCAGGTTGTTGTTCCACGAGTGCTTCGGGCAGAGCCGCGTCAAGTCATCCCTGCACACCGCCTCCTCAGCCAACTTCCAGCCGGCAGAGCGCCTCCGGAGCAGCGAGGCCCCGGCTCCCTGGTTCCTGTCCGCGGCCGCCGCGAGCCCCGCGGCGGGCCCCGGGCCCCCGGCCGGGTTCTGCTGCTCGTTGGCATTGACGGGAAGCTTGGGCGCGTTGTTGTTTTCTGCTCGAGTCGGGCGCACAGAGGATAAGACGCAGACGAGGAGCAGGAGCAGAGGAACACGTATACAGTCCGCCATCTTCACTGAGCCAGGCTGCCTGCCGCCGCATTCACGGACCGCCGGAAATATGCACACTGCCGGGACAGGACGGTCCGTGAACGCCTCATTCAGACTGGAGGCCGCAGGGTTCTCCTGACCCGAACCAGAGGAACCAGAGGAACCAGGGGAACCAGGGGAACCAGCTCTCCAGCATTGCTGATATGTCATCAGTGTTCTCTGGCTTTATGGGATTTGAATCACATAACTCCAGCATGAGGCGCCTCTGCTTTCTCTTCTCTTCTTTTACTCCTCTCCCTTTTTTTGGTGGTGATTCGATTTTTATTGAGATTCTTCAATGCTGCTAATTTTTTGTGGTTTTCAGTTTGCTGTTTTTTCTCACAGGTGAAACTTATCTAAAAATATAAACTGTAAAAAATAAAATAAAATATAAAAACCGTCCATCGTGAGGTGAACTTCAAGCCTCTTCCAGAGTTTAAATAACTTTCCGGTTATTGTCCGGCTCTGATTTCCCTTCAGATGACAGTCCTAAATGTGAGCACTGGACTGTAGAGGGTTCATCTGTGAGCTCTGCTGGAGGAAAGCAGGAACTTTTATTTTACTCACTTCTAAATAAGACTAAAATGCAGGGTTTTGTTTGTTTGTTTGTTTGTTTTTTTCATATCACCTGATCAGCTGCTCCTGCAGGTACCCAGGTCCAGATGGAGGCTCGGGCCTCCGCAGGACATCACCACCAGTCAGTTTTTAATTTGTAGAGACTTGTCGATGCAGTCTGAGCTCAGGTCAGCAGATCAGCTGTCACGAAAGACGGCGGTCTCCTCTCAGCTCTCGGAAGCAGACAGGAGAACGGATCAGTTTGGAGGTTTGGTTTCGAATACGTCACAGTTACTGTCAGCACTCGACACACTCCCAGTGTGTGTTTATCTGTGCATGTTTGCAGTTGCGTATTTCATTGTGGCGCCATGCTGTGTGAAGAGAAAAAACATAAATACTGCGCTCAAACGCCCAGTACAGACTATTTACACCGCTTTTTCTTTCAGCAGAGCCGCGACACTTGCGCCCAGTTATAACATTTCAGCTCTTTTTCCTCCTGTGCCGATCGGGGAAGAGTCCTTCACAGCGGGGCCGGATCAGACCAGGGCTCTGAAACCTTCATGACCAAAAGAGACAGGTTTTGAATTCCTGCCAAGTCAAGTTGTTCTGGAGCCACAAAGAAAATTTAACCTTTAAAATGAGGCGAATGCAGTTTATGAAGTTTCTTATGTAGTTTTGATGCTCTTATAAAAACTTTCTTATGATGCATTTATGAAGTTTTAGCTACAGTTCAGAATAGTGAACAATTTATTACATTTAAACTTCTTCTGTTCCTGATCTGAACAGCTCTGTTCCTCTTCTCAGGATTTTGTTTTTATTGACAATTTTGAAACTTTCGCTGTTTTGAACATTTGACCTGTGTTTGAGCAGTTTGGCACGCCTTTTACCAACCATGTTCAGTTTTCCTCTTGAAGAAATTCTAGACATTTGTTTTTTGCTGTTTTTTCTGTTCGATCGTGTCTTCCCTCCATTTCTCGTGGTTTTAGCTATTTTTCCCAATTTTGCCCTTTTTTGAATCCCTTTTGAACCAAGAGAGATGAACCATTTTAAATAGTACTGGGGTGTGTTACTATAGTCAAAGTAAGCTCAATGCTTATTCATGTACCATGTTTGGCTTCATGGAGCCGCTGCAGAGGGACTGAAGAGCCACATGTGGCCCCAGAGCCGCAGGTTGGACACCCCTGGTTTAGATGAGGAGCTCAGAGCTCCGTAGGAAGCTGGGGAACGCTGGATCAGGTTCTGCTGACACATCTGACGGCGTTCGCCGCTGCTCCCCTCACGAGTCTCCCGGAGACTCGGCCTCAGTGGAGAACGGGCACCGGACGATGAGGCCGTGGAGCCACGGCAGATGAGAGCTGACAGGACCAGGGGTCAGAGGTCACATCCGTCCAGAGAGGCTTCAGCGAGGCAGAAAACACTGCGAGTGTGAAGCATTTGACAGAGTTCAGACGAGTTTCTCCGTCAGGATGAGACTAAACCACACAACCATGACGCTGTGGACAAACCTCAGCATAGACGGATTACTGCATGGGCAAAGTGGGCAGTGCCCAAGAGCCAATAGGGGCCCTCGGCCAGGCTTTCAACATTTTTTTTTTGTCCAAAACAAAAAAAGTATACACAACGTCACAACAGTTTGTTTTCAAAATGGAGAAGCGGGCGCTCAGCGGTTTGGAAAAACGAAAGCTAAGGAAAGAAAAAGAGGATAAAAATGCTGCTTTGGTGCAGCAAATACCAACAATTTCAACATTTTTCTCAAGAAAACAGGCAAGATGATAGTAGTTCTACTCATAACAGAAGCTGAACTGGTCCGAGTTTTGGATTTCAATGACATTATCCAGGACTTTTCCTGGAGGAAGGCCAGGAAAAAGCCAGCAGTTTAGGTAAGGTTTGGTTTATTTTATTTGAGGTGTGTTTTATTGTTAGGTGGCCTGGTGCTGATATGGATCATTGGGCCGAGTGTCGTGGACAGCGCCAGAGCTTTCTTTTGTGGTTGTGTATTGCCCAGTGCTGTGTGTGTGACGCCGTGGGCCCATGGCAAGTTTGTGTCCAGGGCCCTTGGTGATGATAATCCGTCTATGAACCTCAGCAGCAACTCCACTTCTTTCACCTGGGTTTCATTTATTTAAATGTCAGAACATCTTGTTTTTGTTCTGCTGGGACTGGAACTGGATCAGGTCAGGTCTTCAGTCTCAGAAATGCATTTTCAATGTTAGAATCACGTTTGTCTGTTGTTCAGTGAGGACAGTGTCCAGAATCAGCAGCTTTCATTCCAAATTCAATCCATTGACATGTTAAAACCAAAACCATGAGTCAGAAAACTTTTAGAAATGTATAAAACAATTTTAAACCTCAACAAGGTGTGAAATTTTGAGGATTACATTTAGCACTATTGTGATTCTTTAAAATAGTTTTATACTGAAGCAGAACAAGGATGTCGGATTATTGATTTACTCAGTTTAAAAGTGCACTTTTTTATTAAAAGCAATCTGCGCTGCAGCTATTGAGAGATTTTAAATAGTCAACTATTAGTTTTTTCCCTTATTGATCATCTGAGGAACTGTGACTGGTTCCTGAAGATGTAACGGGTAATAACCATTCTATTCCCTCTGAAACTGCAGCTCATCTGCTCCCAGACGAGGCAGCGGCTCTGCACCGTCCAGCCACGCCGGAGTTTGAGGGGATCGCGTTCAGCTTTATACATGTAAAACTCGCATTACGAGGCACAGCACAAGGTTTTATTCAGCAGGAAACGTGGAAAAAAACTCCAGGAAGCGGAAGGATTTTGAATAAAAATAACGCGCACTTTATTTACTTTCAGGTCGTACACAAAACGCTCGGTACCAAATATACATATTTACACAAATCTGTCGGAAAAGGCCACTAAGAAAAGTGAAATGTCGAACAGTGGGTTCCTTTGGCACTTGGTGTTCCACCTCAGAGGAGGGCAGCAGGAAGCCCGAGCGGCGGCGGCGGACAGGAAGAAGACGCTCCTCGGTGTGGATCTGACGCTCCAGGGATCGAGGAGGGAGCAGGTTAAAAACAGCCAAAAAAAATAAACGTTCAGACGATGATCTTCCTCTGTGAGGCACGGTGACTCTGCTCGGCTTCTGATTGGTTCGTATCGCCTGGATTCTGCACCCAGCGTCACACGCTCCATTTCACTGGAATATCTACCTTGATGTGATTTATCAATCGTAGGCTGGAGACGTACTGCCTGATGTGCTCATCTGGAGGCGTACAAGAGGCTGGTGTCAAACTACAGACACAATGCTGCACACGAGGGTAAAAACAGGTGACAACCAATCAGGAGAGAGGAAAGGAGGAATCAGAGAGAGCACCGGGCGGAGGAGCCTCCAGACGGAGGACAGGATGGACCCGACGGGGCGCCGCTCAGACTTCCTGCTGGAACCTCGGGTTCTGAGGGGAGTCCAGGCGGGCGGAAGGCTGTGGGCGCCGCCGGCTCCCAGTAACCCGCCCGCCGTGTAAACATCCAGGTGAAAACGTAGCAGCGTCAGATTGGTCCCGGGTGGAGCGGCGGCCGCCGTCACTCCCACCTGTACACCTTCAGCATCTTCTCCGTGAGCGCCGCCAGGAAGTGCTCGCCGTTCACCGACAGGGGGCTGATGTCCAGCACCGGCAGGTCGGCCGGGAGCTTCTGCAGCAGGGAGCCGCTGCCGGCGTCCCACACCTGAGGGGGGGAGGGGGGGAGCTGCAGCTCTCAGGCTGGTTTCAGGAGACGTGCGCCGCCGGCAGACTCACCATGGTGGAGTTGGACGCCTCGTCCCCGGCGCAGACCAGCGTGCGCTGCCCGTCCGGACTCCTGAAGACGGCGTTCTTAGTGAGCAGCTTGCAGGAGGCGCCGGCGCTGAAGGTCTGCACGGGCGTGCAGGAGCAGCTGGGGTGCTGCTGGGACTCCAGCTGAGGGCTGCGGTTCAGCGCCATCAGCACGCAGTGCACCGCTGGGTTGGAGCGGCCTGCGGCGACACCGGCACTCAGCTGTGGAACCGTTTTGCGGGCACGAAGGGTGCGGGCGGCGGGCTTACCGGGCCGGTACGTGACCAGGCAGTGGCGGCTCTCCGGCTCCACCTGGATGTCGGTGCAGCCGGCCGCCTCCAGCGGCAGGAGGTGCGGTCGGTACGCCGCCTCGTTCACCTGCTCCCAGAAGCAGCCGCCCTCCAGCGAGCCGGCGATCAGCCCGCCGCAGGGGAAGGAGCCGGACGCCGCCCGCGGGATGTAGCAGAGGGACGCCACCGGACACCTGCACACACACACACAGGGCTGCGGGTCAGCGGCGCCGGACCCCGGGCCGGCGGGGCGTGTGGGCGGGGCCTGAGCGGGCACCTGGAGCGCAGCGGCTGCAGCTCCTGCACGTGCGTGCTGGTGTCGCGGGTGTCGTAGACCAGCACGGAGCCGTGGCTCAGCCCGGCGTAGATGTAGTTGCTGTTGTCCAGACACCAGCAGCAGCTCCACACCGGCTTCCCCGTGTTGTAGGTCTGCACCACCGTGTTGGTCAGCAGGCTGCAACACAAACAGCCGGTGAGCCTCCGGAGGGGGCGGGGCCAGCGGCGGCCCGGGGGCGGGGCCCGGCCCACCTGGTCAGCTTGACGGTGTTGTCCAGGGCGGCGGACAGCAGCAGGCTGTCGTTCTGCCGGTTGAAGGCCAGGCCCCGGATCTGCTTGCTGTGGATGGGGACGTACTGGCAGGACTTCATGTTCACAACGCTCACCTTCTTCACCCCGAAACCTGCAGCGAACAGAGCAAAGGGGATGGAGCTCCGCCCACCGCAAGGCTCTTAAACCGCCGTTCGGCACGTGGCGGTGGGGGGCGGGGCCGTCTCACCAGGGACCAGCGTGGAGTGGGGCGACGGCTGCGACGCCAGCAGGCAGCTGAGCGGCTCGCAGTAGGACAGCACCCTGCAGCCGCCCGTCTGGGACACCACCACCGCGTTGGAGAAGTTGTACTGGGACGTCTTCGGGCCCGCCTGGGACGCCGCCAGGACAGAGGACGACGAGGACGAGGGCGAGGAGGAGGAGCGGCTCCTGCCGGCCTTGGCCATCAGGGACCTGAGCTCCTGCAGGACCACAGAATCAACGAGTTAGGGACGTCCCACAGCGATGAGACGCTGCGACCCCGCCCACCGCCGTCAGATTAAACCAAGCTGCAGCGCAGAGCGGCCGCGGCGCTGCAGAGCAGAGCGGCGCTGCAGAGCAGAGCGGCCGCGGCGCTGCAGAGCAGAGCGGCCGCGGCGCTGCAGAGCAGAGCGGCCGCGGCGCTGCAGCGCGGCGTTCCAGGCTGCAGGAGACACGGCGCCGTACCTGCAGCTCCTGCTGCACCTGGCCGTACTGGTTGGTGACCACCTGCAGCTTCAGCTTAAACTGAGCAGCCTCCAGCTCAGCCTTCCTCCTCAGCGACTGCTCCTCCTCCAGACACCTGCACACACACACACACACACACACACACACACACACACACACACACACACACACACACACACACACACACACACACACACACACACACACACACACACACACACACACACACACACACACACACACACACACACACACACAGGTTTGTATTTCTATCCTTTTGAGGACACTCATTGACATAATGCATTTCCTAGACCCTGACCCTGACCCAGACCACAACACAGCCGAACCCTAAAGAAATGTTTTTGACCTTTTACTGTTTTCAGTAACAACAACATGGTCAAGAAAACACTGTTTCCCCTCATTAGGACCGGAAAAAGGTCCCACAAGGCACATCGTGCAGGTTTTCCTATCCTTGTGGGGACATTTGGTCCCCACAAGGATAGGAAAACGCACGCACACACACACACGCACTACTTCACATGGTTTTTCCTGGTCTGGTGCTGGTTTGTCATTAACCTGCAGGAGGCAGTGCTGAGCTGCACACATGGATTCTGTTCAAGCGGAGTCCTTCCAAGACAGCAGTTTATACTTTTCATAAATTCAAAAATTCCATTTGATAAAACTAATTATTAATATCTAAAAAAAAAAAAAAAAAAAAAAAAGAGAAAGTCAGAAATTCAAAAATTCATTCTTGTTTTTTGTTTTTTAAATGAAGTGTCAGGAAATAACAGTGAGCCATTCACAGTCTCTGCAAAACGCAAATGAAAAAACCAAGAACAGTTCTACGGCTGACGGAAGGAAGGACCTTTCAGTGACACATGAGAACGTTAACATCAGACTGATGGACGGTGTCCACACGCCCTGCTGAAGATGGAATGACCTCTCACCTCTTCAGGCTCTCCTGCTCCGAGTTGTCCAGCGCCCGGACCCTGGAGGCGTACAGCAGCACGATGTCGGCGCGCTTCGCCTTCTTGTTGCACTGCGAACACAGAGAGAGAGGGGATGGAGACCTGGAGGCTTCCCGCCGGGCGCCGCTGGCAGGGGGCGCCGCTGGCAGGGGGCGCCGCTGGCAGGGGGCGCCGCTGGCAGGGGGCGCCGCTGACCTGGGGGCACTTGCCGGCGGGGCCCTGGGCCTTCAGCCAGCGCTGGATGCAGGTGAAGCCGAAGAGGTGTCCGCAGCGCAGGGTGGCCACCCGGTGCTCGCCCGCCGCCGTGAACGCCTCGAAGCAGATGCTGCAGGCGTCGCTTTCACTCTCCTCGCCGGGAGGAGGAGGAGGAGGAGGAGGAGGACTGTTCACAGTCAGATCGGCTGTCCTCCCGCTGTGTGCCAAGGAACCGGAGTCTGAAAGAAAAAAAACACGTGACACTGGAAGCCCTGCAGACACAGCACGACTGGCTTTTAACTTCTCTTCTCCTTCTGAAACACTGCTGTAACGGCTCCAACAGCCCAGGTGGCGCCGTTACGCTACTTTCTGAATCGGAACTGAGTGAGCAAACACCTAAATTCTGCTAGAGCTCAGCAGGACCACTGATTCAGGTCAACAGCTGGAAGGAGCAATAAAAAAAGTTCTAAACATGAGAGAGAGAGAGAGAGAGAGAGAGAGAGAGAGAGAAATGTTTCTTTCTGCAGTGTTGGAGGAGAGCGGACACTCGATGCCAGCTTCACCGGAGGAACCAGGTCCAGCCTTTGATCACTGCGGACTGTCCTTTTCAGGATGGATATCAGAGGAAATGATGAGACAGGCAGATGAAGACTTTTATGGGACTGATTGAAATCCAAAAACAAAGGTTCTTTTCCAAAGACCAGGGGGGTATTTTGTTATTTACCTGACGGTATAAATCAGCTGACAAGATACGTCACAACAACATCACGTGACTCTCTGAAGAAGACAGCTGACAGCTGCCGAAACCGTCAGGTAAATAACAAAATACCCCCCTGGTCTTTGGAAAAGAACCTTTGTTTTTGGATTATAAATTGGAAAGACCAATGAACCTTTTTGGACTGGGACTGATTGATCCACTGATGTCTGTTTTCTGTTTCCACTGAGGAACTGAGAGAGACCGATCTGATTCAGGCACCGAACATAACGGGCGCCCAGTGACTGAACTCCTGCAGCTCGTCGTCCGTCCCCAGTTTGACCACTTCCTTCAAGGGTCTCCAGGTGAATGTGGAGGATTTCTCAGGATAATGCTCCGACAGGCGCACGTTGTATATTGTCTCAGGGTAACACTACTGCTGAACTGTTGGCAGCACAGATGGAGGCGAGTGAAGATAGATTCAGAAGACGGATGGATGGAGTATGAATCAAAATATTTACTCACTGATTAATTTCATGCATTTGAAAGACAACGTATTCACACAGCACAGACTCTTCAAAAGCTTATTTAGAGCTTGATAAAACTGTAAGAGGTGGAACGAGCCTTACTGGAGGTGCTGGGGTCCTGTGGGGGGCCCTGCTGCACAGCGCCGGCGGGGTTGGGACCAGCAGGAGCGACGGGCTCCTCAGCAGCAGACGTCCCCTCCCGGTTCCTCTCCGCCTCGTCCTCCTCGTCCTCACTGACCTCCGTGGTGCTGCCCGACTCGGGCTCGGCCACGCTGGCTGCCGGCGCCCGCAGGAGGAATTCTGGGAATCCTCTGGAGGGCGCTGCAGTCTGACTGGGATAGTGCACCCTCAGTCCCTGTCTGTGACAAACACACACACACACACACACACACACACACACACACACACACTCTCTATCAGCAACATTCACACTGGGCCTTCCCTCTTCTGGGAGCTCTACTCACCGGCGTCTTCTCCGTATGGGCGTTCCCCGGACTGGAGCCCCCGCAGCACCGTGCACCGCCCTCTGGCTGAACGCCCAGGTGGCAGGAAGCCTGGGAGCTGCAGCGTCCTCACCGTCATCATCGTCTTCATCTACCTCAGTGCTGCTTCCCGAGTCCAGGACCACCGGAGGAGCGTTCGCCCCGCCTGCCTGCTCGGCAGCAGCAGCAGCCGCCTCCGGCTGCCCGGCACCAGCCGTCTCTGCAGGACGGTCCACCTCCATGGCCTCCATCTGCAAGGGAGCAGAGCGCAAACGGAAAGCATTAACCAGAAGACCGAAGCTGAAGGTCCACGGCAGCAGAGGACCACACCAGGTGTCCCTGCTGTCAGCTCAGACTGCTCAGTGTTGTCAGACTGCTGAGCCAGTTCACATTCTGCTGTAAACATGAAGGACCGAGGTGGAATGGGAAGGGGAGACTTTCTTGGCACATTTTGGGCCCGTTAGCATCAAATAAATGCTGTTTGAACACCACAGCCGTCCTGAGGATTGTTAGTGAGCACGCTCCTCTTTTTCAGACCAGGGTACCATCGTCCACTGAGCGATGCTCCCGGCAGGATAACAGCATGTCACATTCACCAGCTCATGGAGAAAAAATGCCTCTAAATTCATCAAATCAAGTGTGAAAGACCTCTGGGTGTAGCTGAAGAAGTCACAGCAAAGATGTGGAGCTGACAAACCAACAGCATCTTTCTGGCGTTTAGGACGACTCTGCCCAAAGACAAGCTGTGTTATGAGGGACAAGAGGACAACCCTGACTGACAGTGCAGTGGGGGGACTGTTACACTCAAAGTTCACTTTAAGGAGAGGAGTAGAATCAACAACAGTCATCCCGGGTGTCCACAGATGGGTGAGTGTAGTCCGCTGCCCCAAAGTCCCGCAGCGCTGCTTCAATGCCATTCATTACGACCACGGCTTCACGTTCGGCCGCGAGAGGCGCAGCGTTAGCCGGCTTCGCCCCAAACTACAGCCCGAGGACGAGGAGGCCTCCCAGCGACGGAGTGGCTCCGCGATGTCGCATAACCCTTCCAAATATTTAAAACTAGAGAGCGTCTTTAACAGGGTCTCGTTAACGCCTTAGTGGAAATAAACCAAACATAACAGCAAAGGAAAATAAGATGCTAGCTGGGCTCCTGAGTGCGGCTAAGTCTGAAGCTAACGTTTGTGTCCCGCTAAGGCAGCAGCAGCACCGGGACGCTGCTCTCAAACATACCTGTAAAGGTTTACCGGAAGTTGATCCCGCTCAAGAAGCCTGCAGGAGGTAACGACATTGCAACGCAGGAATGACCTAAAACATCGGGACTGACATTGTGGGTAAACCGTCCACTTCCAGGACACTCGGCAGCGGGCTGAAGCAGCATGAACAGAAGGGCTCGAATCTCCCGGCGCGAACCCGCTCTGCCCCGCCCCCTCCTCTCGAGACGTCACTCCCTCCGCCCACTGTGACTGACGTCATCTAGGCCGCCAAGGTACCCGGAAATACACACACTCCTGATTGTTTTTAAGTAGTTCAGCTTTTATTTTGTGTGAATATTATAAATTGCTGTCTGGTAACCAGCCTCTTGGATTCATGACGTCAAACAATGTCAGCAGCAGGTGAAAATGAGCACATTCACGTCCTGTCTGCTTCCATCTTCTCTTTGGGGAAACCAAATATTTGCAGCTGTGAATGCAAAGATCTCACCTGATCCTAGACTTAGGTCCTCTCTAAATGTTAAACAGTGCTGAAGTGATTGAATTGAGCCTGAATTGTTGTTGTTTGTGCCTTAATTCCTCCTGTTTATATTTTATACTTGTGCCTTTTTAAATCTGTTCTTTCTTTTGTCTATGTTTGCAGGCTACTGTTCTTGGCAATTAACCCGTTTCTGGTTCTGATTCTGGAGACTCTTGTGTTGTTGCTGATGAGGTTGTTGTTGTTGTTGTTGTTGTTGTTGCTCCTCCACTGTAGCTGTGGTGTAGTTTTGTCATCCAAAACTTCGCTTAAATATTTTGTTTGACCTGATTTTTCTCTTTTGCCTCCTCCACCATCCCTAAACCCTCCACACACACACACACACATACACACATATACACACACACACACAAAACTCTTCTGATTGAAGGAGATCATTCAGTTATTTGTGTGTAGCACATGTTGACATAATTATGAACACCAAAAAAACTCCAAAAACTAAAGCTGTTGTTATACCTTTAAAGGTGTAATACGGGATTTTCTGGAAAAGACGAAGCCAAACGTCTGTTACTCACTTTTTGAAAAACGTGCATGTGCCAGACCATCCGCCCGGCTCTCCTGCTTCTCCCAGGAAACGCCTATCAATGGCGGAAACGTGCGAGCGCGACCTCATCTTCCCCGGACGTGCACGGCTCTGTTTACAGTTTCTGCGATCGGCCTCGCTCATAAAGCTTATTTTCCGAAACAGTTACAGTTTCATTATGTCAGACTCGCCATTGGTAAGTACTAGCTGAAACCGAAGCTCACCGGCTACCTAAACACTCTTAATGCGCAAAAGGGAGAAGCTTATTGGGAGCGAGCACGTAGGACGGCCTTACGAAAGCAGCTCGTCAGAATGATCGACAAACAGACCCACCAATTATTTTGATGATCCACCTGGAAATCAAAGCAAATAGAACATCCTATATTACACCTTTAATCAGACTGACCAAAAAGGAAACTGATGAGCTGATACTGTTACTTAGAATGAGTTACGTGATGACCTTTGTTCAACATCAGATAAAACCCAAGGGGTTCAAATGAGACATAACAGGTTTCAAACACGCTTTCCTTGGAGATGATTTTAATCTGTACGATCAGCCGAACCATGGCAAACACAGTCACTCTCAATAATGTACATGAGCAGAGATTTCACAATGAACTTTAACTTCAGCTTTAATCCCAGGCCAAGTGAAAAGGTTTAATCAGGATGGATACAGACTATATCAGAAGCCACACTTCCAAAAGAAAGTGCACATCACATCTGAGTCCAATCTTTTTATTTTGAACTTTCTTTTCAAGAGTTTTGACTGTGTATGAAAGAAACAAAACTACAAGATTAAAAAACGTAGTTTCTGCAATCCAGCCATTTAGTATAATGCAAAAAAACAGTACAATACAAAAAACATATTCATAATCAAAAGTGGGCTTGTATCTTAATGTTACAGTAATAAATCTAAAAGGTGACTTGAAGCTACGTTAGTAAAGTAAAAAGTGGATTAGATGTACATAACCAGTGAAACTACAACAATATTAATAAAGTATACTAATAGTACTGATGGCGTACTTGTTCATCAAACTATACTTTGAGTTTGGAGTAAACGTCTTTCTTGGTAAGAGAAGTATTTTCACAGATGAAGCCTTTCTACCGGAATGAACTGAAGATACAGAGATTCTGAAGCAAACTGCCCCTTCATCTGAGCACAAACACAAACTGGACGTTTTAAATGAACACACTCCTTCACGAAGTCATCTTCAATCCACTGCAAATTCACCAGTGTTGAATTAACTCTGAGAGACTCAAATCCACTTTTGCAGTGTTAAAATCAACACTGGCCAATGTTGGTTTTCTAATGCTGACACTGCAGAGCACTAATAACACTCTTCTATGTTGAACAGTGTTACTGTTAAACTCCATACAGTGAATGGACATACATGTATTTTTAGCACTTAAAGGTGCCTTAAGGAGTTTGCACGGTTTATGCGAAACAGCGCCCCCTGCAGGCCTTGGGCGTAATGCAGCTTAGTGAAAAACTCGTCCCTGTGGCTCGCGTGCACGGAAGAGGGGGACTCCTTCCTCGCTCGTTTAGAAGCGCTCGAGTAAGATTTCAGTGTCTTTTCCCTGGTGGAGTCTGTGTGGAGCTGTGGCAGTGCTAGAAGCCAGTCTGTTCTTACTTTCTGGAAGATCCTGCTCAGTTGTTGCTCACTAAGCATCTGGCGGAGTAATGGCGGACAAAATGAAACCTAACCAGCCGGAGCGTGCATTACGTCATTCCTTTCAAATTCTCCCCAAAAAAACTCTGGAGCCGGACCGGCACTGCAACTTTCAAGTGACAATTTAGCGCTGTTAGAGGTACTGGTAATGAATATGTCAGGGCACATTGTGCACATAATTAAAAATGTGTAACATATTTATGGTGGAAAATAAGTATTTTTAAGGTTGTAAAACTCCTTAATGCACCTTTAAATTTAACACTACAAAAGTGTTTCTTTGAGTCCACCTTTGAACCCTCTGAGTTAGTGTAACACTGGCCAATTCCACATGTCAGCTCTGATTTTCACTTCAAAGCAACTCATCCAAAATGTTTCCACACTTTGATTTTAAAGGGGCACAGCGCAGTTTTAAATATTAAATTTTCAATTATTCACACCCACACACGTTTTCACCTTTGCCTGATGGGCAGCAAGAGCTATTACCGCAAGATCGCAGTCGCTCCTATTTTCCTGTGCAGGGCACTGAAGGCACAGCAGTATGAGTGATTCGGGTACGAATCGCTCTGAGCCTGACGTAATGCGCCTCCCGCTGGCCTGGTAATACTTAGTTTCGATTTGTCCGCCATTACTCCGCCAGATGCTTAGCAGCAACAACTGAGCAGTACTGAGGATGGAGCTTCCAGACAGTAAGAACAGACCGGCTTCTAGCACTGCCTCAGCTCCAGCACAGACCCACCAGGCAGAAGAAACTTAAATTTTACTCGAGCGCTGCTAAAAGAGCGAGGAAGGAGTTCCCCTCTTCTGTGCACGTACATGGGCACAAGCCACAGACACGAGCTTTTCTAAGCTACAGTTACACCTAAGGCCTGCAGGGGTCGGTGTTTCGCATAAAACGAGCAAACTGCGCTGTGCTCCTTTAAGAAGTGATGCTGGGGGTTTCATCTCCGCACATTTCTTCGCGTTGTCCTCCGTCCTCCTCTTTCTCCAAACTGGATGGTGATGGGAAAACATTTCACTGTCTGCTCGACAAACGTGGAAACCATTTTTCAACCTGGATTCTCAACGTAACACTGAACTGACATATTTGAAGGTTTTGGGGTGAAAAAAAACCTATATTTTTTTATGCTGGTTTACGTTATCAATACTTCATGTTTTTTTATATCTAAAACGTGCTATACAAATATAGACTGATTGATTGATTGATTGATTGATTGATTGATTGATTGATTGATTGATTGATTGATTTAAAAATCAATAAAGAAAAAAATCCCGACGCTCATGTGACTCAGTTTTTTCCCCACTCCTGAGGACTTCCATGTTAGAGGCCCGTTTGTTCCTCAGTCGAGTGTCTTCTGTTGCAGCTGGTCACATCAGGCCGAGGCTGAGGAAGAGCTTGATGCCTTCGCCAGACATTCCACTATACTGAGGAGTTTATTCACCAGCCCTGGAGGAAATAAACCAGATATCACACACTTGAACAGGAGAGATTTCTCTCTTCATGAATGTTAGATTATCAACTGAAAGCTTTCAGAATGGAGGAACAGAGCCTCCCTCTTCTTCATTGATTGTGACTCATTCAGGCTTTGACAACATCATGGAGGCAGAACACTTTGTTTTAATACATTTTTCTCTAAAAACACACAATTAGTAAGTAATGTGTCGTGCTGAAAGGGTTCAAAGCTGCGTGTGACCATATTTCAGAAGGTGAATCGGCCTGTGAGTACAGGGACGATGTTGGGTTTGCTGGTCTTTACCGAGAGCCGATGGTCTCTTGAAGCTGTCGTGGGCCCGGCAGGCGTTGATCAGCTCTCCCAGGGCTTTGGGACAGTCGTCCGGAAGAGGCTCCTGATACTTCTCTTCACACACTTTCTGATAGATGTCATCATGTGACATTCCTGGAAGATATGTGAGAACACTTCATGCCGGGAAACTGAAAGTAGGGATACAGTCAGCTATTTCACAACAGGCTTAGTCGTAGCGTGACTCGCCATCTCTACGAACGGTTGCATTCAGAGAAGTCGAACGGACATGAGCTCATAAGACAATATCTTTGTTGAATGTGAAGACAATCTTTCCAAGATTTTTACATGAACTGCTGTTATTTCAAGGGAAATCAATTCCGAAAACCAACAAAATGTGCGCTGGTCTGCTGGTAAACTGGTGCTTTCTGACTAACGGTGGGATTTCCTCCCAAGACTTGATGTTGATGAAGTGATGACGTACAAATACACACCTTCAAATGGTTTTTTACCAGTTGCAACTTCCCACAGAACAATGCCAAAGCTGAAAAACAACAAAAGAACATTTGAACTCGTTAGAATCACAACAGCCTTGTAAGTGACCTGGAGTTTTCAATTGAATTCAGCTTTATTTACAAAGCGCCAAATACAACAGAGATAGCTCTCGACACTTTCACAGGAAACCCAACAATTCCACATGAGCAAGCATAAGAGACTGTGGAGAGGAACAAGGATGAAACCAGGGTCAGAGGACTGAACTTTCTGCTATTCTGACTGGAGTGAGGAGATAGAAGGAGACAAAAGGAGAGACAGACAGACAAACTCCAACAGCAGTTGTCAGAAAACAACACTGCCTCCGTGGAAAGAGCCGTGTGGAAGGGGCTGAGGCAGATCACCAACTACAACCCGAGAGCAACCAAAGCTGCCAGTGGCCCAGTTTACATGGATGTTTTTTCAATCCGATTGAATACAATCATGCTAAATGAATATGTATACATGGACGGCGTACAAAACGATCCACGATGAGTCCTCGTTTACCAGGGCCCAGGATGAAGTGGATTATGCAGCGTTCTGTGACGTGAGCACAGAGTCTCTCACGGAACTTCCAGGTCTTCTCTCTGCAGCAGCAGTCCTCAGCGCCGAGCAGAGAGTTTCTATCTGCTGATATCTGCTCAAATAATGTCCCAACATCTCCATGATACGCTGCTCAAGGAGCGGATGCTGCTGCCCTGGCCGGAGCACCGCCCCGCCCGGCGCCTCGTCCCGGTGTAAAGCCTGCCAATGTTTCCAATTAACTGGTGTCCGCGTTAACTCGTGACCAACAGACGTTGAAAAAAGACTGAAACTTGTAGTCGTTCTAGTGAACGTCGGTTTTCTACAGTTACAGTAAATTTATAAGTTTAGAGTCTTTTGTGAGTCTTATTTTAACATCTGCGGTTTCCAGCATGTGTTTGCACAGAAAACCGCCGTCACTCGTTAACATGGGAACCAGTTAATCCATAACACCGGCTGGGCAGTCGCTAGTAGCCTGCCTTGGAGTCCTTTCAACAACTCGCTGTTTCACGATTTGCGGCCATCTCTCCTCTCCAGTGTTTGTTCTCTCGAGGCTTTTATTAAAAAGTGTTTCCCAGCCACCGTCGTGTTCTTCTGCTTGTTTTTGACTGTCCTGCTTCCCGTTTACTGCGCACGTCACACGTCACTACGTACAAGAGGACGCATGCGCGGAACAAATAATCCCCCATTTAATCCGCTGCGCTGTCAGGCGACATTTATATGAGACTCGGAGCGGATTATGGATCGGTGTAGACCACCTCGTACAATCGGATCCAAAATACAATCCGCTCCGAGTGAAGCGGATCCGCTCGGTGTTTATATGACACATTTACAATCCGCTCCGCCATACAGTCTGATTATATGGGGCCCACGTAAACGTGGCCGATGACTGCGTCTGGCTAACAGCCTGAATGTCTTCTTCTGGAGATTTGAAAGACAATGGGACAGTCCTGAGTCCATCCCCCACCATTCCTCTGTCCTCTGACCAGCCACAACCCTCTGCCTGCCTCTCCCCCATCACAGATTAGAATAGCCATTATTTATCAAATTTAAATTAGTTGCATGCTTGTCTTGCAGGGTATCAAATGGCTTTGAGATTGCTGACCTGTATATCTCGCACTCTTTAGTGTAGTGGTTGATGCTGCTGAGCATCTGGGGAGAGCAGTAGCACAGCGATCTGATCTCTGCGTCCTTCGATGTTCTTCTCAGCGAAGTCTCAGTTTTTGCCAGTTCAAAGCCTCCCAGCTGAACACAACATCGACAACATCATCGTCTTCATCAACAACAACATCATCATCATTAAAATCAACAACGTCATTGCTGTTGGTGGAGGAGTTGGGGGTGATCTCAACTCTGCTCTGGATCCAGTACCTTCACTCTGTAGCCATCATCCACCAGGAACTTTGAGCTGTTGAGGCACCCATGGACTTTACTCTTCTTTTCGGTGTGGTGCAGTCTGAAAGACAGCATACATGAGCATCACTTTGTGTTTTAATGATTGAAATATTCTGAACATAAAGTTTTAGTACCATACCAAATAAAAGTTAGGTAAGGCTTAGAATAAATTAGAAAAATACATTTCCTTGAAACCTGTTACAAACGTGGCTGTGGTAGTCTATGCCGGTCTATGCTGGATTTTGTATCAAATCATTAATCACGTTCCTAATGAAGTCTGACCCGTGTGCCGGTACTGACCGATAGAGACCTCGAGCTGCGTCCAGACACATCTGGGCTTTCCTGGTCCACGGGAGGTCGCGGTCGGTGTCCAGGACCTGTCGAAGGCTTCCTTTGTCACAGTACTCCATGATGAGGAGGAATTCAGGGCTTGGGGCTTTGGATGATTGAAAGGACAGAACAGGTGACTTGGAGTGTGAGGACGTGAGGCTGGGAGCTGAGGGTCACACTGCGGTCCACTCACACTGCTCGTTCTGAATGCAGATGCCGTACATTCGCAGGATGTTGGGAGACTCGAAGCGTTTCATGGTATCCACTTCCTTGCTGAAAATACGCTTCAACTCCCTAGATATTGGGAAAATGTTGATAGAGACAATGAATTTCAGGGGGGCGGGGGAAGCTGTTGTTTATCATTTATGACCTTCTGAGAGAATTTAAAGACTGGTTTTGTATCAGGGTGAGACATGTTGAGACCGTGTCACAGAATCTGACAGCGAAAAGTCTTTCAGCCTTGCTTGTACTGTCCAGATGTAAAAGGACTTGTTAAGTCACTGTTATACAGGTTTGTGGTACTAACTCTGGGCTGATGCTCTGGGGGTTGAGGTATCTCTTTATGGCTACTGGGAATCCATTAAATTCTCCTTTGTAGACCTCTGAAGTTGGTGTTTTCATAAAAGGTTCCGGTTCATACTGCAGCTCTTTTGGCTCTATGATCCGGGTGTTCTCATTGGCCACATCAGATTTATCCACTGAAAAAAAAACAACAAGAAAACATTGCAATTATTTTTCTGCTAGAAAAACCTTGACACGTTTTGCCCATCACATGCAACACTGACTTGTTTTTCTAACCCAACAGTATTTTTCCAAAAGACACAAAAAAACAGAGGCCTCTGGGCGAGCCTTCTTGACCAAAACAGAGAAGATGTTGGTCAGAGAAAGCTGCACTAATATGTGGATCAACAGATGTGTTCCACAGCCATCCCATTGATGTGGGCTGGACTGGGAAGTTCCCCCACCCCCTCCCTCCTGAAGATCACCATGAGCCAGATGCTGTGCCTCCTCCCTGTAGTCTCCTCATTCTGAGGCCAATCACCGCTGTATCATCTGCAAACCTTCTGATGGAGCTGGATCCTGCACAGGCCGGGGGTCTATTTCACCAAGCAGGTTTTAAGAAAACTCTGTGTTAAATAACCTGGAAATGAGGGAAACTCTGAGATTTCCATTACGCAAAGGGAGAGAACTCAAACCAGAGACAGAGGAGTAGCTCCAGCCTGTTCCACCAGGAGAGGGAACTTAAACTGTCGGTCAGTTACCGCAGTAACACACTCCGTGACTCTAACCTGGTCGCAAGCAGGTTTTTCTCAGTCAACCCTGAAGTTTCTCTCTGGCTCCGCCCCCTTTCAGCCTCACGCTGTTCCATTTCCTCATTCATTCAGTCAGCTGGTGAGTTTTTGTGTAGCTGTCAAAATTTCATGTCCTTTTATCAGCGATCCTGCCGATGAAGCAGCGGCATCACTGCAGCGTGAACTGAATATTCGTCAGGAGATTATTTACAGACCGCGCATAGATGTTTTGGCGTTTTCGGGCGGTTATCTTTTTGAGCGGTACCACTTCACGTCTCAGTCCATACGCTGCATTTCACAATCTTATCCGTCTATACATTTGCAGCATAACCAAACGTAGTCGCCACTCACATCGCAGCAGATATTGTGTGTTGCGCTGCGGTTCTTCGCAAATGGGAATTTTTTTATATAACACTGGAGATGCAGAGCACTGAGGAGTTTAAATCACCACCATCATTACACCACAGCAAATAAAAGACATGACACACATTTCATTTTGTCTTCTTTATTTCCTACAAAAAAAATGACGGGTTCATGTTCCAATAGTGAACATAATTCACCTGTGACCATGAACCCACCTGCAACTTGTGCTTCAGTATTTCAATTTCCAATTTCGTCTTCTTCATCTGGAGGTCCAGATACTGCTGTTCTTTAAGGGATTTCTCTATCTTGTTAAGTAAGTGGATTTTGTAAATTTCTTTGACTGGTAACTGGGAATACATAGAGGACATTAAATTATCCAGCTGCACATAAACTGAATGAAATGAACCTCTGGTGTTTACTGAACATCGTCTCACAGTGTTGATCTGTGATGTGGAAGTTGAGGGACCATCCTGCTGCTGAGCAGCCATGATCTGTTAAAAAGGATGACAATGTTGAATATTTCAGTGTCGGCTAAATGTGAAGCTCTATGTTCCACAGGAGTATTCAGAATTTGAATGGGAAGAGAACAATCAGTAGCGTACCTCCATATGACTTTCTGTATCCTCTGTGAAGGCAGCAGGCACGGTTTCATCCTCCTCATCCTGGATAAATGACATCTTTCAGTATATTTGCGTATATTTTTCCAAACTAACATTTGGCAAAAATATTGTGAATATTTCCTGCTGACAGTCTCAGGTTGGTTGTAGCATGAAGGGGCTCCAGCAGGCAGATAGAACCTTCACAATCTGGGCCAAAAGAAGAAAAGGACATGAAAGACAAAATAAATATTTGTATCAATAACATTTTTAAAATATTATACTCAAATAATAAATAATATGAGATTAAATAGGATTAATTATTTAACATAACATGATATAGATGTGTGACATAAAACAACTGCACAGTCCAACAGCCACTTAGTATTTATGCTACTTTACAATGTAAAACATGCTTAAAAAGATGTACCTCAATGAGATTATGTCGAGGTCTTACCTGTTTGAACAATGTTTTTATATTTCCTCTTTAGCTGCTGCCATGTGCGCTTCTTCCCCGCAGGATTACAACTAAATGAAATACCTTAATTGAACCTCATCCATCCATGTATGTTGGAGATCCTGTGGACATTCAGAGGCAGATCACGATCACATTTTTTCAAACTGTTCTAAAATTAAAACATATTGGGAAAATATTTGGAAAATTATTGAAGAAATTCTTAGGCTGCAAATCCCATTCACCTGTATGACTCTCTATTTGGGTGACATACCAGAAACAATTATGGGAAATGATAGGTATCTATTTAAAGTTTTTACTGCAGCAGCGAAAAAAGCTATTACTAGCAAATGGTTACAAACTGACCCTCCCACAGTGGATAATTGGCTTGCCATCATTAAGGACATGCATGAGATGGAAAGGTTAACTTTTGTTTTAAGATTGCAAACTGATGTGTACAGCTCAAAATGGACAAAATGGACAGTATATTTAAATAACTGCAATCATTTGTAGTGAAGTGGTTGTCAATGTATGTGGTGGCCTCATTACCCATTTGCTTTCCATGTTTGATTTTTTTTTCTTTTCTTATTTTTTTCTAAATACCAAGTTATTACTACATGAATGCTGCTTAATGTTGATCTGGATAACATGCTGACAACACTGTTGTAACTGTTGTATAGAAATCTGTTCAATAAAAAATATTGAGTAATAGAAAAAGAAATACCTTAATTGGTGACCATTCAAACAGTTTCCCTGTAATAATATTTAATATTTAATAATATTCTGATATAAAGGAAAACATTTAAACTTACGCATTGACACGGGCAGCAACTTTCTGCCACGGCATCTCCCTCTCCTTCGCTGCTGCAGCGGTGTTGCATTTTTTTTCTAAAAATGTGTTCCAGCTCTCCATATGTCGCTCTCAGCTTCTCTGTTGCCATGGTGACTCGTCAGATCGGCGCTCCATTGATGCTGGCTTTTTATAGTTGTCGTGCTAAACTCCAGGTGAAACTACTTGAAGTTGAGTAATCCAGCTCAAATCAGCTGTTGTGGAACCGAAAACCCAGCGTTTTCCCTTTCAGAGTAGATCAACACAGAGTTCAGGATTTCACTCAGAGTTTTTTCAACCTGCTTGGTGAAATAGACCCCAGAAGTCCATTGTGACGACGGCGTAAAGGACGGAGCCCAGCACACAGCCCTGTGGTGCGCCTGTGCTGAGTGTGATGTGTCCTGACCTATTCCATCCATTGTTCAGTGACAGGGTGATGGGTGCTCCTGTTGCTGCAGTAGGCCAACCGGAACGGGCCAGCGTGGGTGCCGGACAGTCCTTTGGGTGTGTGAGGACCAGTCCCTTGGTTTTAGGGGGTGTGAGGCTACAAGGCGGGAGTTGTTTCAGGCATGTCGGGCTGGACTGCTTCAGCACAGGAACAGAGGAGGTGGATTTGAAGCAAGTTGATACAACTGCTTGATCAAGGGGCGGGGGGGTGAAGTTGCTTTCAAAGACCCAATGGAACCCATTCCAAAATGCTGAATTTCAGAGGACCAATCACATTTACATCTGGTTTACAGTGTTCAGTATGGAAAGGACCTGCTGGAAGCTTCAGAACGCTGTGGGGGACGCCACATTAGCTCTGCCCACCTTTATATACTATCAGTGGGTCTCACCAGTTCCGGCGGCCTGGAGTTTGTGGCGGCAGGTCAGCACCATAGCATTTTCCTTTGTTGGAAACATTTTGTTTGATTGTCATTGCTAAATACTAAATGTATTGAACACACACAGTAGACTGAAGCTGACTCAGCAGGATGGGTGATCTGCCTGCATTCTGCAAAATGCTGACTGGGTGTAGCTTAGCTATGCTGACTGAGTGTAGTTTATCCTTTTCCTGTTGCAACTGGTGCATCTGTTGCATTGTTTCCATCCAAACTGGATGTTGAAACCAATCTTTATCCAGGAAACATATGTAAGTCCCACCCTGAGTTTGTGAATAAAAGCTGAGAGAAAACTTTGCTCAGACAAAGGTAAAAGAAGTCAGCTCTTGAGCGAGTGGGTTTGCAAGTAATTTTGACTCTGCCTGATTCATTCTGTGTTGGTGTCCTAATTTTCTTTAACTTTTTAAGGGAAAGAACCTGACATCCCTGAGTAATGTGGAGTTGTGTCTCATACATTTTATCCACCAAAGACCGCACATTAGAGAACAAGAAAACTGAAATGGGAGCATAGAAAAACTAACCCAGTCATGTACAGAATGAAAAAAAATCCCTCATGCTGTGTCCCACCATGCAGAGTATTGAAAAGGTTTTCATTTTCTAGTCTGAGGTTAATTGTACTGAAAAAACCAGTGACAGACTGAAGTGCCCATGCTACCAACCCAAACAGGGAGTGTGTCTGAACCCATGAACACCAGGAGAAGCTACTGCTTCATGAAAACAATGTGACAAAAGAAAAATCCTTCCTGTCTTAAAGGTGCAATGAGCAATGTTTTTGGCAACCTTGAGAACTCACATATGATTGGCTCTGGAATCAGGAAGTGTGGCATCTAGCCCCGCCCACCAGAGTTATTTTGGACCTGAACAACTCATTTTGAAAGAAAAAAACTTGAGCAAGACATTTAGTGATGCAGATGACAGATTGTTGAAAGGGAATGTTTGTTCGATCACAGCTGAAACACGGGAATGAGTTGAATTGGTTTTTACGGTACATTTCTTACTTATTGCACCTTTAAAGTTCAGGCCATCGTGTCAGGTGTGTGTTCATCGTGAGAGAAGCTACACTAATCTGCATGTGCTGCTGGGTGTCATGCTGAACTACACTAATGACTAATCCACATCAAATGTGCTTGATTCAATAATACTGCACAGTATTCTACTACGAAGACTAAAATGAAGTAAGAGGTACGTCCAGCACTGGATGGTCAATAAGCTGTAATATTTGGGTTTTCGTTGTCACACAGTTATCAGGACACAATCACCTGGATTAACAGTTCTCTATGACACTAAAATTTCTCATATAATGTGGAAGATAATGTGACTTCAGACAGTGGTTCAGCGGCTGAGGTATTGTCAAGAAGCTGTAGGAAACATGAGCACAGCAAGCACCAAGTCAGGGTAAAGAGAACAAACTCACTGCGTCTGCCTTCAGTGCCTGGGCAACGTTGGGAAAGAAAGCAAAGTCAGGTGGCACGAAATGTTTCAGCGACTTCATTAAGAAAAAGAAATCGTTAAAGTGCTCATCAGAGTCATTTCCATAGCAGTATCTGACAGCTTGAGCCAGACGTCTGTGCATCCACATGCGGCTGTGGCGGATTGTGTTTGCATTCCACATCGATTTTCAAAACTGGCCTCATCTCCAGGCTAAAAGTAGCGAAAGAAGGTAAAACAGCTAAAACAGGCAGGATGAATGGAAGTGGTACCTCTGTCTAGATACATCTAAACTGGACACTTCATCCTCAGTTTTTTTAAGATGTTTTTCCCCTTGAATATCAGATAATCAGCATGCGCTGCGAGTCCACAAACTTTAACTGGACAGATCATAACATGGTAGACCTGCTAAAGCTCAATGAGTTGGTTCCATCTGGTGACAGATTAGATCCCATTTTCTGACCAGCACAGGTAGAAAACTAGAAAAGAGGACTCACATCATGCCTTCTAACACACAGCCAAGCAGCATGCATCAACTGCAATATCTGATCACTGCAAACGCTAAAACCAGGGCCGGCGCGGGCTTCTCCGGCGCCCTGGGCAGGCCCGACACGAGCGCCCCGTGGTAGTGTCGCAGAGAGTTGCGCAGAGTGTTGAGCGGGGGGGGGGGCCGTCACAGCGGCGCACCGTGGGCGGCGCGCCTCAGGCGTCCCCTGTGGCTCGGCGCCCTGGGCAAGTGCCCCGGATGCCCAGCCTAATCGCCGGCCCTGGCTAAAACGCCATGTAAACTAGTAAACCATGGATTAAAAAAGACTGCTCTGACTCTGGACAAGGTGGAGTTATTCCAGGCATCATTTGTCCTCATTGTGTTTAAAGTTTGTATACTCACACACGTCCACAATCTTTCCCACGTTGACTTTGAGATAGTCAAAGTCTTTCAGCATGGTCTCCATTTTCTGCTGCTGGACTTGCATATGCTCCAGTAGCACTGTGGAACAAACACACACATCCACACACATCAAACTAAATATCAATCCCACTATTATCTTTTTTTTTTTTTTTTTTTTTTTTTTTTTTTTAGAACTTAATGAAAAAAAATAGAAACTATCAACAATGAAGTAGACAAAATACATAAATAAGTTCAAAAAGGAGTAGAAGAGCATGAGCTGATTAAATCCCGCCCCCTCTTCATTATTAGCATATTTACATCATCACAATTTACAGCAAAGCAGAAAAAGCCCACACACACACACACACACACACACACACGCTCACACTCACACACAGTTACGTGTGTGAGTGTGTGTGTGTGTGTGTGTGTGTGTGTGTGTGTGTGTGTGTGTGTGTGTGTGTGCACGCTACACTTACATAACTAATGTATGTTTTGGTCTGACAGTAACCAGCACCTAATGGCACCACACAGCGACATGGACACCCCACCCCTCACAGTGCTTCACTGTCAGAGACGCCATTCGTCGTCCGGACTGCTGCTCATCCCCTACAGAGCTATAGAGTTAGTTTTGTAGCGATACCTTCCATTCCTCCTGCATCAGGTCTGGGAGTTTCAGTAGGTCAGGTGTAATAAATAAAGCATTGGTGTGGTCACGACAAACACTCCAGATGGGAAGGAATGATGTTTCATCACTCAGCCCTCCTGCAGCGACGGCCTTCAGCTCATCTACAAAGGATGTGGTTTCTACTCAACAACACTGGAGCCAAAATCAGTTTGCCTCACATGCTTTCAGCTCCAGCTCGTCCTCCATCCCGTCCTCCTTGTCCTCTTTGTCCCTGGTGGTCTGCTCGAACACCTTGTAGAGCAGGTTTCCCTGCTCCACCTGCTGAGCTCCAAACAGGATGTGGAAGGCGTCGCTGAGATGATCGTTCACAGAGTTGAACTCGTCTCCGTGGCTGCCGCTCTTCAGGATGCGGTCCACCCAGTTGGCCGAGGTGTATTTTTCAATCAGCGTCTTTGCCGTCTGCAGGGTGTCGCTGAGGTCCTGGAGGGCTTTCTCTACCTTTTCACCCCCCTCATCCTTGAGCTGGGCCGCCCCCCGCTGCTGGACGGCCTTCACCAGGCCCTCCAGGTCTTTGACTCGCTTTGAAACACGGCGGCAGCGCTTCTTGTTGGCCTTCACATTTTCCACCAGGGTGTAAATCTCAGAGGCGACGGACAAGATGGGATCTATGAAGTCCATGATGAGCTGCAAAAACAGAAAGAATCATTTGTATCTGAGGAAAACATTCTGGAATGTCTAATACATCCCATCATAGTCCATGTGAACGGGGTTTTCCAGGAGCTGGCGCTGTGTGAGGATGCCTGTAGCGTCAGTTCACCCAGGGTGGTGACACACACATGCAGGAAAGAGCCCCGTGCTCGCCTCGGTTCTGTTTTGAATCAAGACGTTTCTCAGATGTTGCATTTAAAAATAGAAATAAATTAAAAAGAAGCACCATAGTAACTCTGGTTAATTCCGTTAATTTTGATGCTGGCGGGCTTCCAGCTAGAGCCAGATGTGCATATCACCAACTGCACAAACTACAGTGCAAAGCATTATGGGATTGGTCCACTGACATGAATCAGGTCACATCTTGGTGCATATTAACTGGTACATCTTTGTTGCATAAGTTCTGCTGACAGGAATCCATCCGTGCGTTGATACTGTGTGTTTCGTTGCTTCGTATTCGTGTCATGCGTTGGATGCTCTGCTGCAGCCTTCTGCACCATGTTGACCTGAGCTGACAGCTGATGCTTTACTGCTGTATATGCAGAGGAAATTTCCCGTGGGAGTGTGTGTTCAGGACCGAGGAGGCAGTATGTCACTAATTCATGCCGATGGAGTCGTGTGTCAACAAGTCACAGCCCATCAGGAAGAACCTGCCGCCTGGCTCCTCTCACCCTCCTCTAGCGTCCTCCGTGAGCTCAATCTGACACCGTTCCCATGAGGCACATTTTGTTGTTTCTGAATGCAATACGGATTCGGCAGCTTCAGGCTCAGGATATTTACCACAGAGAATTACTAAGTAACTTCTGGTGTGCTCTTTCATCTTGGATTCTTTTAGAGACTCTTCTGCCGAGTCTCAGCCTACAGCAGGATGACTACCACGCTTCAGCACCAGAAACACACATTATAAAGCAATAGTTCAGACGTTAAGGTTGGGAAAACCCTTCCAGGAGCCCAGGCTGCTGTCTGGTGGTCAGAATGAGGAATGGAAATGGCCACTTGTTTCTGCTTTCATTTTGAAGGACCTGGTGTTTGATAAGTTTCTCTGGTATTTGGTATATTTGGCATGAGGAAGTCAGAGATGAGAAGGTGAGTTCTACTCAGGAAGTCTGTGTTGACTCCAGGGAACAGGACAGGAAACAACTGCCTCAAAGTGATAAAGACTTAAAGCTAGGGTTGGCGATCTTGGAAAACTAGCATGTAGCACGAATGTAGCATCTCCCCAAGGCTCCGCCCAGCTCCCACCCCATTGGAGGAGCTCCGTTGGGAGCGGAGACGCGGAGACGTTCCGCGCGCGCCACCCAGATGCACGCAGTGCGCGCGGCGCTTCCGCATCCAGTGCGTTCCTGGCGTAACCTGTCCTCAGCGCTTCGTTTCTTCGTTTTTCTTTATTTGCACTATGCCAAGTATGGCGCACTCACCGGTAAGTAAAGCCCCAAACATTCTTCTCCGCCATTCTGCAACGACGCTCTGTCCTTCTACGCGCGCACTGAACCAGGGCAGTGCACGCCATTGACATGTACGCGCAGGGGGCAGGTCGAACGGCGAAGGGATTTGATTGGTTTAAAAAAAGGTGTCCCGGCAGGACTATTGGTTGCTGTTTTTCCCGTTTTACTCCTGCTGTAGATAGCGGATATTTTCCAAACTACTTTAAGAACACGCCATGAATTGCTTCCCATCGAGTCATAAAGATCATTTTAACCAGTATTTAAAAAAATGTATCTCATTCAAATCGCCAACCCTAGCTTTAAAAATGCTTCGCATTAAATGTAACTGTTCTTAAAATCCTACGCAGGCGTTAGCCTAAAAGATCTGAGGAAAACACAGCAGTGATCCTCCCTTTCACTTGTTCTTTTTACAAAGCTTCAGGCTGAAAGAGAAGGAAGGACATGGTACTCACATTCACCCAATTCAACCCTTAATGCTGCAATCTCATCTGCAAAAGTCCGATTTAACATAAAGAATTTCTATTAATCAACCCTTTGATTACTTAAAGTGTGATTTTTCTCTTCCTCTTTCAGTGAAAACAAGAGCAAAACTGATCCAGAACGCGACTGAATGTGTTCACTTGCTGCCCTCTTCACTGTTAGCTTTTAAATCAAAACACTCGGTAACACTTTACTTGAAGCCCCCCGTATAACACATTATAAGTACATTCATAAAGCATTATAATGCCATTATAACACGTGTAGCTATAGTTGTAAACACTCATAAATAATCACAATGCCAGGACCGAACCCTAACCCTAACCCTAACCCAATGCTGTATAGTGGGTTAAAAAGCACTGTGATCATTTATGAGTGTTTATAACTACTTATAATGTGTTATACTGGGTGCTTCAAGTAAAGTGTTACCAAACACTCAGTGAGAAACTGACACTACCGAATCTTTACAAACCCATAGTTTGGACATTTTTGGGGTTTAGTGGACAGGGTTTCCCCCAGAAAGCTTGCTAAGCCTGGAAGCCCACCGTGTTTATGTAAAAAAAAAAAAAGAAAAAAGTTAAAAGTTGACAGAAATTTTGAAATTGTGACTATTTTGTGTTATTGTAAGCATTTGTAGCGGAGTCTTACAAAAAGGCACAATCTTAAAATGAAGTTTTAACAAACACAAAAAATACAATTAAAATAAATAATATCAAATGTTTTCATCCATGCTAACTCGCTGGCTCTGCCTCATGGCGCCGCGGCTCGGTCGGCTCACCGTGGCGCCCCCCCCTGGCCTGGGGGAGAACGAGCGGCCTCATCGTCTCCTCCTGTGCTTCTCTGACTTCGGAAAAAGAAAGTGTCCAACGTTTTTTGACCCTTTCTCCGTGACATGTCGCGTAAAAGTTGTTAGCGTGCAGACAGGTGAAGACAGGCAGTGGTTGTAGGGGTCAGGTGATGAAAATACACCTGACCTCTGACCTCTCTATGTGTTCACGTATCGACCATAAGATGTCGCCATCGCACTTTCAACGGTATCGCCAGATGTGATTAAAAGCTCTATAGACCGTCTTTGGTATCGCTGTTTTGGTGCATAAAAAAATATTCTCAATAAATAAACCAGCGACGCTTAGTCTGGCGGGGGGGGGGGGCAAGAAAAGCCTGGCGGCCCGCCAGGCCTATAAAGCACTGAGGGAAACCCTGGTGGACTTCCTGAGGAACTGCACCGCTGCTGGGACCTTTGAGCTGTGAACAGTTTTGAAGCAGCGTTTAAAGGAGTGTGTTGGAGATGTGGACAACCAAAGCAGGACTGTCCCTCCAGACTGGATTGCTTCTGCTGCTGCCCACCTGGCTGCTGTTCAACTGACCTGCAGCCGACGCAAACAAGATCACTGACACCATCGGCTAAATTTGTCAATACCTGATCAATCCCAATCTGATATCCACCAATCCAACTGGGACATTCCTCCATTATACCTCAGAATCCCACAAAAAAGACATTATTTCCCTCATTTAGCATAGTAACTCCAGTCAACACACAGAAACTCGTCTGAGACACTCGTGACCAGGGCCGGCTCTAGGCATAGGAGAACTCGGCAGCCGCCTAGGGGGTGGTGGGGGGTGGTGGGGGGTGGGGGTTGGGGTGGGAGGGGGCACCGTGGCCGTACAAGAGGCGCCCCGATGCTCGTGGCCGCTTTGACGGCCCATGAGAGCAGCGCACTGCTTGGCACCGTTCGGCATCGCTCACCCCCACCCCCCTCCCCCCCCCGCCCCCCACCCCCCTCCCCCCCCCGCCCCCACCGTGCCTGAGAAGACCGGACGGGCCTGCTCATGCCTGCTGGGAAATGCAAACTCAGGGTGTGCAGTTATGGGCCTCGCCCAGTGACTGTATAGAAAAGATGGGCGGAGCTAACATGGCGTCCCCCACAGCGTTCTGAAGCTTCCAGCAGGTCGGCTCCATGTCAAACTCTGTAAACCAGATGTAATGTGATTGGTCCAGCCTGTCACATGACTGCAACACATGGACAGAGGAGGGGCTGTGATTGGCTGGTTGATGCTAAACTTTACCTCCTAAAATCAAATGAACAGATGACTGATATGAAGACGGGAGCCTGGTGAAGACGACACGGCTGGTGAAACCAGTGATAGAGACCAGAACATGTTGTGAATCCAGGATTGAATATGTTCATTCACACTCTGAATCCACCATTTTGAATGGGTTCTAATGAGACCCGGGCCTTCCTGAAGCCAACATCACTCCCCACCCCTCCCAATGGAATTTCCAAGGAACTACAGCTTTTCTGCATTTCAGTTTTGGATTCATTTGTCAGCAGTGGAGACTGGCGCCTGGTCTGAGGCTGTCTGATGATTGCTGCCCTTCAGGAAAAAGCCAGACTGGAGTCCTGCTGGCCAGAGAACCCAGTCCATTGACCTGAGCGGAACGTCAGGTCAACTTTTACCTCCAGTGTTTGTTGTCTGGGTTGTCTACCAAAACACAGTTTTATTTTGTTGTGGCTGTGCCGTTTGCGGTTTGTCCTTTTCCACCGCCCTCAGTCTCTGTCCATACATTCACATCAGAGGATTTCTGCTCAAACCCAACACTTTTTCTCAGCCTCTCCTGAACAGTGACTCTCAGCTTGGCAGGTATGAACACGACAGGGGTAATTATCTCGCTCTCTTGCCCTGAAGTGGAAGAGCCAGTCTTCTTCTGGGTTCCTGTTTCATCAGTTCAGAGTGAAAGTGCACACCAACAACGCTGTAAAGTATCTGCTGAAGTCACACAAAACTCTAGGAAGTTAAATAGAAAACAAGCGAAGTCCTGCTTCAGAGGACGGAAAGTGTCTTACCGGAGAGAGGAAAACAGTGCCGACGGCGTCCTGGCTTCTGACTCGGGTCTGTTGAGTTAAAGGGAAAATGAAACACCGTTTGAGGCGCCAGGCTCCTCCTCCGCCTGCTCACTCCTTCCTCTTCCTCTCTTTAACTTGCTGCCCCCGTCCTGCTGGGTGTGATTCATGCTTCTCTGTTGACACGGCCCAGATGTGTTTATTCCACACTGGAAGCAGGAGAAGGATTCAGGTCAGGAGGCACAGAGCATAAATCTGTCAGGTTCCTGAAGACCTGATGACCTGCCTGCTGTTCTATGCTGAAGGCTCGCAGTAAGAGGCCCAGTGAAGCCGGCAGACGGTTCACCGCCATCACAGCCTTTCCTTATGTCTCTGAAGCAGCTGCAGGAACAGGCTGACCGGTGTCCGTCAGATCAGTGTGTGTGTGTGTGTGTGTGTGTGTGTGTGTGTGTGTGTGTTATGATACAGTGTATTTCAACAGCTCATGTAGTGTCTGTTGTATTGCTGTAAATCATTTATTGTGAACTGCTCAGTTGTTTTCATGAGTTTTTGATGATAATAATAATCTTCATATCATAAACTCTGTTTAAACTGACTCACTCTGTTTTTGATGGAAACAGTGATCCAGTAGTAACGTTTACAGGTGAGAGCAGGTGTCAAAGATCAGCGTGTGCACGAGCAGAGGCTAGGTTAGCTACCGTTACCAGACCATGCTGAACGCTGGCTAGCGTTAATGTGAGCTGCCAGAGTCAGTGGTTTGGGTTTGAACAGAAACGGACGAAATTGTGGTTTTTGTTTCTTTTAGTCACCTGGAATCATAAGCCAGTGGTTCCCAAACTTACTGTGCCCAAGGCGCGAAAGACAAGTAAAAAGCTCAAAGCCAAAAAGTCTTTATAGAATATTCTTATTTCACTCATATCAAAATATCTGTAAATGTTCATAATTATTTACTAATGCCAAAAACAATGTGACAAAGACAACTATTCTACTCATGAAATATTTATTCATGGAATAGGCCTACTTAAAACAATAATTTAAAACTTCATCAACTTCGGCTTCATCAAAGCAGCACCACTCATTTAAACCAGACAGGTCACAAAATTAAAAGTGACGCAAAGAAAACTCAGCAAAATTAAGCACAAAAGAGCTCAATGCAGGGATTCTGCACTGTCCATCGTCCTGAATTACAAATTATAAATGTAACATCAGCATTGAAACTTGTGAAACTACCGTAAAGACTTTGCTTACTCACAAACTATTGAGACACTAAGCTTACAGCTCAGCTAAGCTAACAGTCTGCTGCTTACCCAGAGTGCATCTGTAACGCAGCAGGGTGCTGCACAGCACAACAGGTTTACAGTCTGCTGCCTAATGCCAAGGCCAGCGTTTTTACAGTCATGCAACACTTTTCAACTCCTAATGACGGCTGACTTGTTTGTGTGAGAACTGTTAAAAGTGCTTTTGAGTATATTTCAGAGCCTGTACTTTTTACTATTGTTTGAGAAGGCATCGGGATCAATACTCTTTACTTTTTCTAAAGCCATTATTTTAATTCTACTCAAGTAATAAATCTGGTTGTTTTTGCAATCTCTGGTGTGAACTGCAGCAAAGCCACTAAGAAAAACTAATCTGGAGAGAACCTGGTGCAGAGGCAGCTCTGCAGGTTTTCTGCTCCTTTGCTGCCATCTGGTGGTCACTTTACAGAAAGTGATCAAAATTAAGGGAGCCATATTTGGGGTCTTTTTTTTTTTAAAACATAATTCAAATAATTCCTTGTAGCTGATGTGACAGTGGAACATTATGATCTTAAAACATTTAATAGAGAGGCTTTAAATAGATATTCAACGATGGAGAAAATTATCCGCCACATTTTCAGCTTGTATTAAAAAACAGTTTTTATTCTTAACTATTCATGAGAAATAAGGTTTAACCAAAGGAACTATCTAAGCTAATCATATTTTATACACATTATTATTATTATACACATTGATATGCATGGATACATACACACTCTTATACTGGTTCATGTGATTTTTCAGGACTTTTTCAGTAAACAGATTGAGCGAGGACACATGGACACACCAACACACTCCATCTGGAGAACCAAGTCTTTACACATTGAGATCACCTCATTCTTGTAGCACAGGGGAGATCCTGGGAGATTCGTCACAGGCCTGTTAATGGTTCATTGTTAAGTAAGAGTCAACAAAGCACATAAAGTGCAGTTTGGTGTTATAGCATGCTAACAACTTTTTATTTCTGACGCACTTTGCTGCAATGAATTTTTAGACCGAATTCAGAGCACTTTGACTCCATACTAAACCTCATCGTGAGTTCAGTATGAGGTTCTGCCCCAAGTGCAAACGAGCCAAACACACCTTTAAAGCTACGGTTGGTGATCTTGGAAAACTAGCATGTAGCACGAATGTAGCATCTCCCCAAGGCTCCGCCCAGCTCCGCCCAGCTCCCACCCCATTGGAGGAGCTCCCGTTGGGAGTGGAGACGTTCGCGACACGCGGCGCTTCTGCGTCCAGTGCGTTCCTGGCGTAACCTGTCCTCAGCGCTTCGTTTGTTCATTTTTCTTTATTTGCACTAAGCCAAGTTATGGCGCACTCACCGGTAAGTAAACCCCCAAACATTCTTCTCCGCCATTCTGCAACGACGCTCCGTCCTTCTACGTGCACTGAACCAGGGCGAACGGCGAAGGGATTTGATTGGTTTGAAAAAAGGTGTCCTGGCAAGACTATTGATTGCTGTTTTTCCCGTTTTCCTCCTGCTGTAGATAGCGGATATTTTCCAAACTACTTTAAAAACACGCGATGAATTGCTTCCCACCGGGTCATAAAGATCATTTTAACCAGCAGCTATTTAAAAAAAGCACAACATCCACGCAAAAACAAACACTAAATTAAATAGAATTAGCCTTTTAGATAAATAAAAATAATAATATAATAATAACCTAAAATATTACAATTAAGCGAAATAAAAGTCAGCATTAAAAATGAGAATTGAGTAACAGAACCGTCTTTTATTAGCCCAATTATCTGGCTACTGACCCGTTTAAGGTGGAAAGCCATGTTGTTGTGGAGTGATATGAAAGGACACAACTTGCATTTGACTTTTTTTGGATCATCTTTGACTTGGTCTGAAGTTCTGTTTTTTTTTTTTTTTCTGACATTGTGAACCTTTTAAAGTGAAGCCAAATCACCACTGAGACGCTGCTCTGTGATGGAGCTCGGACTGTGCCACTCACCATGGTGGTTCATTCACAAACACTAAATAGATAGAATATTGAATAAAACTACAAGTTAAGTAAATTTATCCACATTATATTTGATAGGCTAACATGTATATCAAATAGGATTTATATCATGTTTATTTGGAAAAAAACAAGCAATTGTATGTAAAACCAGTCATTCAGCACCCCCATACAGCTGGAATGGAATGGTCCTCGTTTAATAACCACATTTTTTCGATGCTTCGACTGTATGATTGGCAGTCCAATCAGGCCCCTTCGAACGAATCATCGAATCGTCGACTATCTGAGGACACCCCTAGCAGGTTGAAGCGGGTTTTTTGGCCAGTGGGAAAGGGGTATATGTCTCTGGGCTGGACTGAGAGACTGAGCTAACATCCACTCAGGATCCTCCAGGAAGAGCTGGAGGACGAGTCTGGGGACAGGAAGTCTAGAGACAGGAAGTGTGGAGACAGGAAGTCTGGGGACAGGAAGTCTGGGGACAGGACAAATGATGTTTCATGAATTATGCTAAGCTAAGTTAGCAACGGGGACACATGGACACAGAGAAAAGTTTATATGATATCAACACTGTACAACTGTGTAATGTTATACACTCTTCACTAGCAGCATATCCATACCTTGAATACATGAGGCAAATCCTTTCAATGGAGTTCACACCAGGAGGAACATGGGGAGCGTGAGGTGGTGGTCCCAAGGAAACCAGGAGATGAGAACTACACCACAAGGCCCACTGCACTGTTTGGAAGCATTGCCCATCCTTTCCAGAGAATGTAATATAAATGGCAGGCAGCCATTATTGTCATTATCATTGTTATCATGATGTTACCTCCTCAGCTCCTATGGCTCCTAACCCGTGGTCCGGAACCGCTGGAATAGACCGGGTCTCTGCAGCCAGAATGGCTCGTGTCGGTATCTTGCTGTCCAGTTATCCTTGTCATAAGAGGAGGCCGAAGACTTGCTCAAAAGGATTTTTATTGACTCTTACACAGCGCAATCGCGGAGTTAAATACAGGAACCGGCTCCCAGTTCTGCTTCACTTCTCTCCTTTCTTTCATGTAATGTTTCATAACTGCGTGTCGTTGACCGCTGTCTCTCTTGTAGTCTATCAACTCTCTTGATCTTGATCCACCTGCTTGGGTGGTGCATTGCTGAGTTGATACAAAAAATGTCCCTGTCTGTCCTGTTTCTTCTCTTTCTGTCCCCTCACCCCAACCAGATTAGCAGGAAGTCTCCTCCTCTGAGCCTGGTTCTGCAGGGTTCTCCTCCTCTGAGCCTGGTTCTGCAGGGTTCTCCTCCTCCGAGCCTGGTTCTGCAGGGTTCTCCTCCTCCGAGCCTGGTTCTGCAGGGTTCTCCTCCTCTGAGCCTGGTTCTGCAGGGTTCTCCTCCTCTGAGCCTGGTTCTGCAGGGTTCTCCTCCTCCGAGCCTGGTTCTGCAGGGTTCTCCTCCTCCGAGCCTGGTTCTGCAGGGTTCTCCTCCTCTGAGCCTGGTTCTGCAGGGTTCTCCTCCTCCGAGCCTGGTTCTGCAGGGTTCTCCTCCTCTGAGCCTGGTTCTGCAGGGTTCTCCTCCTCCGAGCCTGGTTCTGCAGGGTTCTCCTCCTCCGAGCCTGGTTCTGCAGGGTTCTCCTCCTCTGAGCCTGGTTCTGCAGGGTTCTCCTCCTCCGAGCCTGGTTCTACAGGGTTCTCCTCCTCTGAGCCTGGTTCTGCAGGGTTCTCCTCCTCTGGGCCTGGTTCTGCAGGGTTCTCCTCCTCTGAGCCTGGTTCTGCAGGGTTCTCCTCCTCTGGGCCTGGTTCTGCAGGGTTCTCCTCCTCTGGGCCTGGTTCTACAGGGTTCTCCTCCTCTGAGCCTGGTTCTGCAGGGTTCTCCTCCTCTGAGCCTGGTTCTGCAGGGTTCTCCTCCTCTGGGCCTGGTTCTACAGGGTTCTCCTCCTCTGAGCCTGGTTCTACGGGTTTCTTCCTTTTAAAATGGAGTTTCTCTGTTCCTCAGTCTCTTCTTGCTCGTGAGGATCTGTTGGGTTTTCTCTGTTACTGTCTAGAAATGACTGTGTAACTGCCACTTTACGAATCAAGCTGAATCTAAAAAATAAAGCTGACAACAGATTTGTAATAAAAAAGTAATTTATTCATCCCAAATAAATGTTCACAACCTTGATGGAAGCACAGAAGCCTCAAACAGGGAAGTGAGAGCGGATGTCTTAAACCCAGTTACAGCAGTTTGAAAATGTTGGCAGTCAGTGACAACAGTTTCCATTAAAACACACCTTGAAGTATTTAATGAGGGAGCTTTTCAGACTGAGGGATCACCGACGTCGGGACAATTCCAAATGAAGGAAGGCTTCAAAGCACAACATGTTCCTGTGCCGGGTCTTCCTCTGTGATACGAAGTGTGAAGTTCACCCTGAAGAGCTTGTGTTCTTACATCTAGTGTCTGTGTTAACTTTAAAAAGAAGTAATGGAACTCACAAGCTCACATGCTGGCTTGAAGGTGACAGGTTATTAACACAACAGACTGCAGTTCGACGTGCTCCAAAAATATCCACGCATACTGAAACAGCAGCTGTTTCCTTCCCCACATGAAGAGACTCGTCTTTTCCAGAGGAGGAGGTACATCTGCTGCTTTCCCACCAGTCAACACTCCACCGACGGGCCAGAGGAACGTTGAACCAGCCAGAGTGCAGAAGCTTCACTTTTCAGACGACGACCCCACCAGGATCAGAGTTTATCCTCCTCAAGGTCAGAAAATGGAAGAGTGACTCCCTGAAGGGTTTCAGTCTCAATCGCCCTCATGACGGAGCAACGTCACTGAAGCCGACAGCATCTCTGAAAAGCCAGAAGCTGTGGAAGCAGCTTCAGCAGCAGGGGAAACAGCTCACACTTCATACTGGCCAGACGGTTTTCAGGATCTACAAGCTGAGTGTGGAGGACGAACTTGTTTTTAAAATATGTACAGCACAGCAGCGGGTCTGTGGGTCGGCTGTCGCTGCCGCTCGCCCGCTCAGCTGAAGAAGTCTTTGGAGATGGCCTCCACGAAGTTGGGTGCGGACATGAGGATGCCGATGGTGCACAGGATGGTGAAGAGAGAGAAGGCCACCAGGCAGAGCCGGTCGATGACCGCCGCCGCGAACTTCCACTCGCTGCACGCCGTCTCCTCCTCGTCCTGGCCACGGAAACGCCGGGCGATGTACCTCACCTCCTCCAGGATGTGGTTCAGCTCCAGCTCCAGGCTTCCCGCCAGGCCTGCGACTCTTCCTCCAGCCCTGACCGCGTCTTCTTCCCCGCCGCCGTTTCCCCCCATGAGCCGCGAGCACAGCAGCTCGGGCTCGGCGGCGCCGTAGTGCAGGCCGTCGGCTCCTCGGAAGCCCAGGTACAGCAGGTTCCCGTTGGCGGCCTGGGGGTTCGGCCTCAGCGACGCCTGGCTGACGCTGAGCTCCAGGCTGGACAGGCTGCCACGCCCCTGCTTGGCGGCGTTGTGGCACGCCAGACGGACCTTGGCCTCTCCGGGTCGGCGCATCCGCAGGAACCAGGCACACCAGTTCAACAAGACGACCCGGGTCTGGAAACGGGGCAGAAAGGAACAGGCTCAGGCTCCAGGAAGAACGTCTGCTCCTGTCTGAATGTGGAGCAGCAACGAGAAGCAGCAGCTGCTGCTCTGCAGCGTTCCAGGCTGGATGAACCCCTGAACCTGTGGTGACAGGGTGAATCAGGTCTCTTCCCAGGAATCTAACCGTTGTACTTCTGCCTGTGAGGACCTCTGCTCAGCTTAACTGTTCTCTTGCCGTTCCAGCTGCTCACCTCACAGCCAATCACATGGCAGAGCAACGCAGGAGCAGCAGGGAGGAGAGATTCCTCCGGTTTGTGTGAGAAGATTCTCTCTGGTGTGCAAATGTGAGAGTGAATGAGTGAATGTGGTATTGCAGTGTAAAGCACTTTGGGCTCTGTCAGTGCAGGGTAAAAAGCGCTATTTAAGTGTAGTCCATTTACCATTTCTCTCTCTCTCCCTCTCTCTCCCTCTCTCTCTCTCTCTCTCTCTCTCTCTCTCTCACACACACACACACACACACACACACACACACACACACACACGTAAAAACACAACACAGTTTCCTCCCACTCTCATGTAAGATATTAGGAAAGTGTTTTTGTCTTCCTCTGGTCTCCAGCTGTCATCGTGGTCAAAGTGACGCCGTGCTGATGTAAATGATGTGGAAATGGAGAAAACTTTCTGACACAACACACACAGTTTAGGTTAAAACTGCAGGAAAGTAGCAGGTAATGACTAAAGTTTCAGGCTGAGTTGGATTTGTGTAAATAGTAGCAGAGATGAGAATGTTGTGAAATCCTGGAGGGTCTGAAGAGGAAACAAGAAAATCTAGCAAATGAAAAAGTTCCTGAGCATCCGGATCAGGACGGACCTGAAATACAGCTGCTGTTTGCTGCATGTGCTCACAAACACATCACGTCTCAGAGGGGTTTCCACAGTGCTGGGCCGTCAGGGCCTGCAAAGCCTTCTCTGCTGGCCTAAAAAGTATCTGAATTCCAGACTGATATAAATTATATTTTGTCCATAAATAATTAATAAATGATTCCAAATGGTATGTTCCAGTTCATTTAATAGTTTTCCCGTGGTTGCGCTGCTTCCAGACATGTTTTTTCATATTAAATCATTTAACCAATCAGATTTCAGGCATCATCTGTTGCTAGGGTCAAAGAAATCTGCCTGAGGCCTTCGCTATCCGTTCCTGATGGTGCAGTAAAGTAAAGTAAAGCGTCAAACAGACAGTTGCTTCAACCAATCAGATTTCGAGTTGGCGACTCAGCGCCTTCTAGCTAGCTACACTAACAACAGCAGATCCAGGCCCTCTGATTTACATTCACCAAGAGATACAGTAGGGGGCGGTATGCACCTAAGTTGTTGGTCGCCTACCTCAATTATTCCAAAGAAGAAGAAGAAGAAGACCTGAAGAGAAATAAAACTTATGCCAGAAATCCCACAGGGCAGCTGGACTTTCAGCCCTGGCTTTATGGAACTGAAACACACGGATAATCTATATGACAGAGCAGTTGAACTCTTTTTGAGGAAGGAAAGGAGGATGTATTTTGTTTTCAAATAATTGGGATTTTGGTGAGTAAAATGTTCCTCTTTTCCTAAATAATATTGCTGTTTTATTAAGTTGTTGATGCTCATTGTATGTGCACAGATGCAGTAGGAGACTTGTGCTCTTCAGCAAAGGCATTTATTCTGGCTGCACAAGTATCTATCTGCGGTGCAACAACTCTTTATGTGCATATCTGCAAAATAAGATTTTTTTTGTAGACAAAATAGTTATTGAGAGGTGGATTGGTTCAGGCGGATCTGTTCTGAAGGCCTTAATGTGAAATGCACGGTCCGCCACTGGGTTTCCAGCAGCAGCAGCTGCTCCGGTGATGGATGAACCTCCGCCGGTGCTCCACCTGTCAGCGGCACCGGCATGCAGAGGTGTGCCGCAGGTTCAGACCCGACACAGACCTGAACCCATGAGCCCGGCCCGGAGCCCGGCAGGCAGCGCGGGGCCGGCGGAGCGGCTCCAGCTGTTCGTGCTCGGGTTTCCAGGCGAAGGTCACGTCTCATCCGGCCCCCTGGCGGCTGAGTGGCGGACGCCGCCGTTCAGCAGCAGCTGCAGCGTTCGGCCGTTGCTGGAGCTCAGTCTCCATTCCCGCCGCAGACCTTATTCACCTTTTCTTTCTTTAGGTAACGGAAAGCATGTAGATGAATTTCAGATAAGAGGAATTGAGACCTTGAACGCATCGCTAACAACCAACCTACACCTCGACATTCAAAATGACTTATTTTTAAAGCTACACTGATTCAACAACAAACTGTGAGCTGGCAGCTCGCTTCAGCCCGTCCTCCGTCCTGCCTGCAGCTCGGCGCCACTTTTCTTCCTCTAGGCGGCTGAAGCCTCCAGGTTCTCCAAACGACCTTGACTCTGACAGGTCGGCAGAGTCATTAGTGAACTGTCAGGATAAATCTGAGCCCGGCAGTGACGCAGACCTTCACCGAGCCGCAAGGAATCCTGGGATCGGCTGCAGAGAGAGATTCAGCGAGAGACGATGAGGAGAAGCAGACTGTGGACACATAACTCCAGGTCTGCTGGTCTGCTGAACACCTTCTACACACACACACACACACACACACACACACACACACACACACACACACACACACACACACACACACACACACACACACACATAGACCCTCAAAACATCTTCACCTCAGTGCTGATCTCTACCTTTACCACCTTCCAGGGACCAAAACAATGTTTTCCATGTTTTGATTGTAAAGCAGAGGTCAGAGGTCATAACTCAAAGTGTGTTCAGCTAAGGAGAATTCATGTAAAAAGAGAAGACAGAATCATGATGATGTTTTGATGATAGACTTTTACCATAATGAAGTCAGTTGAAAATGATTCGATGTCTTCTTTCATTTAATTTGATGTTTATTTATTTCAAACATGAAAGTTAAATTAAAACTCATACAGGCTGCCTGGCAATAACTTTTCTCTCTTGCTGACCCACATGCACGCCCACACACACACACGAATGCGCACATGCACAACACAGAAACTAACCAATCAAATCAGTGACAGTAGTGACTTCGAGCCAATCAGAGACGGAGGAGGGCGGTCACAGTGTTATCATGTGGTCAACTGGGCTCATGTATCATGCTAAGAGGTGCATCAGGTTCATTGGAAATGGGTGTAAATAGTTTCTAAAGACTAAAAAATATTGTGAAAACCAGCCCAAGTTTTATCAGCCCACCCAACGCTATTTTTTCCAGCACAACAGGTTCAAAAGAAACACTATTGGGCTGAAAACCACCCAATCTGGCAACACTGGATGTTACCTGCATCATGTGTTTAAACGGTTTTCTTGTCTTCATGCTTTCTGAGGAAGGTTTTGTCTTCCACAGGATCAGCACAGCTCAGGGTTCTGGACTTTTTACTCCCAGAAATGTGTTTGGTTTCAGCTCTCTACGTCCACATCCTCTATTTTTAACGACGTGTGGACCAGTGGTCCTCATCTAGTCTGCAATCAGGACCCTCGATCACTGCCTCATTAAAACCTTTCAAATTCATTTAATAAGACTTTCATTCTGAGAAATAGAGTCAAATCTTGCGTTGTTTCAACACAAAAAGTAGGTCCAATTTAATTCAACCCAGACCCTCATTTAATAATTTCAGCTTCTCCTTAAATTGTTCAGAAGCCAGACTGCAGGTTTAGTTGAGTTCCTGCTCGTTCAGTCCTGAACAACGTCTTATAAATATTCAGTCACTTATTCAAGCATTAATCACAAGGCTCCACATATGAATATTTTAATCAAACCCATTTTTCATAGAAGCACTGAGTATTCATGCAAAATGAAGCACAGAGCACCGTGCGACAACAAGACAGGCGTGATGAAAGGGGAAGTCATTCAGTCATTCAGAAACACTCATTCATTAGTTCTGAACACCTCCTCAGTGGGGAAACACAGAACACACGCAGCCTTCAAAACTATCAAACTGTCCGCAGAGACCACCGGCCCACCGGTCCACCGGTCCACCGGCCCACCGGTCCCCCGGTCCACCGGCCCACCGGTCCACCAGCCCACCGGTCCACCGGTTCACCGGTCCCCCGGTCCACCGGTCCACCAGCCCACCGGTTCACCGGTCCACCGGTCCCCCGGTCCACCGGCCCACCGGTCCACCAGCCCACCGGTCCACCGGTCCACCGGTCCACTGGTCCACCGGCCCATCGGCCCACCGATCCACCGGTCCACCGGTCCAAAACAGACCTTGTTCCAGACCTGGAGCTCATGAAAGCTGACCGGGAACCGGAAGAGACCATCCTGTACCCCCCACAGAGATGTTCCCACCTGCTGTACCTGGAAAGGAAGAGGTGAGGAAAAGGCGGAGTGACTGACCCACTGAGGCATGTGTCCTCCGTCGGGGTCGTGGTGGTGGTACTGCAGGACCAGAACGGTCGCGATGACCGACAAGCCGACGATCACCATGGTGGTCGCAAAGTACTGAGCTGGAAGACAGAGCCAGGAGCCGGTTCAGACAGGAACCCCGAGCCCACCCATCCTCTTCGACACTCTGCTTCTCACTGCCTCAGAACGAAGGAGGACCTCTGGCTCCCTTCACCTCCCTGGTTTACATTCATTTACCATGATCTTGTTTTTTCAGTGAAGAAGTGTGTCGATCAATAAGTCACAGCAGGTAAGACTCAAATCTTCAGCAACACTCAGCTCAGGACTGCATCAAGAAGAGGTCAGAGTTCAATTAAAAACTGGATGCGTTCTGTTTAGACTCTTAAATGAGATATTGTCCACATACAAATAAAAAAAGTCATATTTGAGTGTTGTAAGCCTGAAGAGAAAACGAAGCCAGTGATTGAAACCTCAGCTTCAGAGAAGCTTCCTGACATCTTGTTCTTTTTTAATCTCCATGGCTGAGTTTGACCTTTCTTCTCCCGATGCAGGCATTGTCAACGACGCCTCAGAAATGAAGAAGAGGAAGTCAAATGAAGAGCGCCGGAGAGACAGAAGCTGATGTGGTCGTGTGTGTGTGTGTGTGTGTGTGTGTGTGTGTGTGTGTGTGTGTGTGTTTGAGACCACGTCACCGACTCACCTATGAGAGGAACGGAGTCGGACGTGGCCGGCATGATCTCTGCTACCAGCAGCATGAAGACTGTCAGGGAGAGCAGCACGGTGATGCCTGCCACACACACACACACACACACACACACACACACACACACACACACACACACACACACACACACAGTCAGTGAGAACCCTCCAGATCATCAGGCCAGTGAAGGAGGAGGATTCAAAGATCCACTTCCTGCTCGCTTCCATGGAAGAATCAGGAGTTCAGAAGACTCTTGTAGACAGTTTATGTAAATTTTCTATATAAATATCTTCATTCCTTTCAATCTCTGTCCATCTTTTTTGTCCATTTTATTTTGTTTTCCCTCCTTTCTTTGTTCCTCCTCATTTTCTTTCATTTCACGTCTTTAATCCAGACGCTGCTCTCTTGAAGTATTGTTCATTTAAATGTTTTTTCCTCTGTTTTCACATTCTATCTTTCTTCAGTTTATTCCAACTCGTCATGGTTTTACTTATTTTATTCTCTGAATAAGTTCTCTTTTTCTTATCCCTCCCATTCTTCTTTCATTTAATTTCTCCATTGTATTGCTATTTCATTTCATCCTCATTTGACATTTCTTTTTTCATATTTTTTTACTCCATCACTCTCATTTCATTGATCCCTCCACTTTTCTTTCATTTCACCTCTCCACTTATTCGTCTTTAGTTTACTCTAACTTGTCTATATTTTAATTTATTTAAAGCTGTCTTTCTTTTATCAACTTCATTTATGTCTCTCTCCTCTCATCATCCATGTTGGCATCTGATTTCCAGTGACTGATGAGTGGATGAATCCGCCAGGTGTGTCTGGCTCCTGGCTGCTGGCTGGTGACTGAATGAGGTGAAGAGTGACCTCTCTGTTGACACTCGGGTTTAACGGAGTGTGTGAGATGAGTTTTCAGTGGACGGTCGTAACCTGGGCAGCTCCGGCCGGCTCCGGCGGGGTTCCTGGCTGATGAGAATCGACTGGGAGACATCAGTCATGTCGGCAGCTCGCCTGACAGCAGAGAGTCCTGAAGCCTTGAGGACTGGGATCCTCCACCAGGCAGCCCCTCTCCTCCCTCTGGACTCTCACCTCTAACACCGGAGGGTGTGCTCCAACTATAGGGGGATCACACTCCTCAGCCTCCCTGGGAAAGTCTATTCCAGGGTACTGGAGAGCAGGATTCGACCGATAGTCGAAACTCGGATCCAGGAGGAACAATGTGGTTTTCATCCTGGATCAGTGGACCAGCTCTACACCCTCCATAGGGGCTCAAGGGTTCGTGGGAGTTTGCCCAACCAGTACATGTGTTTTGTGGTTTTGAAGAAGGCATTCGACTGCGTCCCTCGCGATATCTTGTGGGGGGTGCTCCGGGAATACGGAGTCCGGGGCCCCTTGTTCGGGACCGTCCGGTCTCTGTAGGACCGGAGTAGGAGTCTGGTCCACATTGCCGGCAGTAAGTCGGACCTGTTCCCGGTGCATGTTGGACTCCGGCAGGGCTGCCCTTTGTCACCGGTTTATTATCATTTTTATGGACATAATTTCTCGGTGCAGCCAGGGGCCGGAGGGGCTCCGGTTTGACGACCACAGGATTTCGTCTCTGCTTTTTGTACATGATGTTGTCCTGTTGGCTCCATCGAACCTGGACCATCATGCACTGGGGTGGTTTGCATGTGAGTGTGAAGCGACAGAGATGAAGATCAGCAATGGAGGTGCTGGTCAAGGCCATGGTCCTCGACCGGAACAAGGTGGCCTGCCCCCTCCTGGTCGGTGGAGAGACTCTGGTCCAGGTGGAGGACTTTCAGTATCTTGGGGTCTTGTTCACAGTGGGGGGCGGATGGAGGTGAGACTGACAGGCGGATCGGTGCAGCGGCTGCAGTGATGCGGTCGTTTCGCTCTGTTTGAGGTGAAGAAGGAGCTGAGCCGAAAGGCGAAGCTCTCGATTTACCGGTCAATCTATGTTCCCACCCTCACCTATGGTCCTGAGCTTTGGGTCATGACCGAAAGGACAAGATCCCGGGCTGGACTCCCTTAGAGACAGGGGGAGGAGCTCAGTCACCAGGGAGGAGCTCGGAGTAGAGCCGCTACTCCTCCACATCCAGAGGAACCAGCTGAGGAGTCTCAGGCACCTCTTTCGGATGGAACCTCCTGGACGCCTCCCTGGGGAGGAGTTCTGGACATGTCCCACCGAAAGGGGGATGCGGGGAAGACCCAGGACACACTGGAGAGACTATGTCTCTGGGCTGACCTGGGAACGCCTCGGGATCCTCCAGGAAGAGCTGGAGGAAGATTCTGGGGACAGGAAAGTCTGGACATCCCTGCTTAGACTGCTGCCCCCGCGACCCGGCCCCGGATCAGTGGTAGAAAATGGATGGATGGATGGAAGTGTGTGTAAAAGCAAGATACCCACAGGTTCAGTCATCATTCCAACACAGGAGCCAGTTCCTTGAGGAGAACACTCCTGCATTTGTTCATGTTATTCACTGCAGTGATAAGTTTAATCTGAGTGTATCCTGTCTGTATCCTGACTGAAACCTGCTCCAGAACAACTCGCTTCTCTGTCACGTTGAGTTGAACAGTGCCATAAAATAAAACCTGCCTTCACCAGAGTCCATATTACTGCATGTGATTCAGTATGTTATACCATGTGTGTCAGTTGCAGGCTGTAAGCCGTTGGTGTTTCTGTCCAACACCTTCTCTGCCACGGTTTCCTTCCTGTGAAACATCAGAAGCTCGTCCAGAACACAGTGGCGTTGGAGTGACAGTGAGAGTCTCGGCACCGACATGTGAACCTCAGTGAGGACCAGCAGCGCAGGACGGCTCCTTCCTCACCCAGAGAGATCTTCTCTCCGGAGTCGGCCGGCAGCAGGAAGACGAGCAGAGCGAGGGTGGAGATGAGGACGCAGGGGATGAGCAGGTTGAGGCCGTAGTAGAGCGTCCTCCTCCTCATCACCACGGTGAAGGTCACGTCCGGGTAGGGCTCCTTACAGCAGTCGTAGAAACGTTCGCTCCGCCGTCCAGGAACCTCTGCAAGGAAAACACCACGATTACAAACTCAAATACCAAAAACTTCCTTGAAGAGATCCACGAGATCTTTCCAACTTAGAACATGAAATGACTCACTTCATAATTCATAGGATCCATTTTTCAGGCTCAGATTTCCACCAATTCTTACTTAAGTGCAGCAGAAATGCAGGAAAGCGTAAAACAGCAACAAAAACCTGATTTTCATCGAGACTCTGAGAGTAAAGCTGCGTCTAGATAATTGCCACAGTGACTGTGAATCATTTCATGAGCTGTTTGCATTCAAAGTCCCCGATCAGAAGAAATATATGGGTGAAATTTAAATCCGCCTGAACTGATTGATCTTCGTATCGTTGCAGCTCCAATCAGCTCCTCCACCCCTGACCGACACAGCTCCGTCACTCCGCAGGCTGTGTGGTGGGCTGAGAGTGGGCCGTCAGATCAGGAGTGGATTTAAAACGATTTAAAGATCAGTGACAGAAAAGCAACCAATTAAAAACAGCGCAGAGATCAGAGGACTCTACTGACGGGGAAATGTTCTGGTTTTTAATGGGATTTCAGCTCCAGCTGCTTCTTGACGGAAGAAGGTCCTGAACTGAACCCACATGGCACTGAAACACAAACACTGCATGCTAACGCAAAGCACTCGGTCCATCTGAACCACAGAGCGCTTCTTTAACACTTTATTACAGGTAAATATGAACAGTGCTACAGCTGAAGGAGGAAGACCCAATGAGCAAGGCACTGCCAGAGATGCCAGCTAAACTCATATCTTAGTGTCTTTAAAGAGGTCGAAGTTCAAAAAATGAAAATCCACAAAAAGGGAGGAGTCAGGAGTTGAAGAAATCCCAGAGCTGCTGCAGCAGAGGACAGAGACAGGAGCACACACACCAACACACAACCGACACACACACACAGAGGACAGAGACACAGCAGCACACACACCAGCAGCACTATAGAAATGGCCTGGAGATGAGACGATCCAACCAACAGAACACACACACACAGCTCCTGAAGAACCGGAGCACCAGGTGACTGCAACGACTCAATCAGGCACAGCAATCAGACATGAGGGGCGGAGCCACACAGCCTGAAATGAGACACACAAGCTGCATTTCCATTATACCTCTTTCCAAAATAAAAGTGATATTTTCCAAATTTCGCCAGAGTACGGTTGTGATTTGCAGCCATTTCCACTGAATGGTGTTTAGCACATTAGCTGTAAGTCTCGTCCTGCCAGACTCCACTGAGAAGAAGACGGAGATATGAAATATTTCGCATTTTCATTGTAAAACTCTGCATTGCACTGTTGTTTGCAACCAATGATGGCGGTTCTGTTGTTCTCCTTATGTATGTGGAAAAATGTTTAATTCTCCAAACACACCGTGCCAGCTTTACTTGGGCGGACTGGTCTCGTTCAGGGTTGCCAGATCTGAGTCTGTTTCTTGTCCAAATGCAACTTAAAACTCAACTCTTATTTTTATACTAAAAAACAGGCCATAAACACACAACTGCCCACTGCACAGCAATCACACATTCAATTATGCAACGTGCGGACATTGAGGAGAAGAATGACTAACACTGTAGGATGCTACAAACTCTGGCTCTGCTCGTAAGCTACTGTGTGGCGTGCTAGCTCGCTAGCCTAACTGGCCAGTCTCGGGGCTAACTCTGAGGAACTTCTAGCCGTTTGTTCTGGAGCTATGGTGGCACTGAGTGCTCTGCTTGTGGTTTCCCTGCTTATTGCAGAGCTCCTGTGTCTCAGCGAGTTTGGAACTCTCTCCACAAACGATGCGAGCAGAGCTTCTACGAGAGAGGCTCTGCTCGCTCTACAGACGGAAGGAAAAACTCCGCCAGCGATTGTGTTATATTTTTGTGTGAAAATTAATATATAATTTAATATAAATTAATATAATATAAATTAATATATTGAACACAAGAAATCTAGGAAACTTTGAGGGCTTTTTTTAATTTATTTATTTTAATGGATTCTTTGATTAATCATTTTGAAAACAGCTCCAGAAACTCATTAATACATTGGGAGATGATGAAATGTGCTGACTGATATTAGAGTGTCTACATTCACCTCCTGAAATATGAGCAGAGCTCAAACCAGGACAGCTCGTTCTTCATGGTATTTCAGCTTCAGAGCAATCTCTAGTTTACAGCTTGAGAAAGCGCCCGCAGGGATCCCTCTGGGGTTCCTGTTAGTCGCACGCAGCATTTAGGAGGAAGTTCAGAAAGTTCTGTTGCCAGATATAAATAATGAAAAACCTTACAGTGCATATGAAATGTAATCAACATGTTTTGAAAAATAAACTATGAAATCAACCCAGGTTCATGTTGGATGTGACATTGGACAGATGCATGGGACTGGATTGTCTGATACCAGACACTGTGTGTTTTCATTCTTAAAGTGGAAGATAATCATGTTTCAGTTCACATTAAAGACTGTTCGAGCTGAGACCCTGTCATATTACCTTCACCCCTTCATTGCTTTTCTCACTGCCTACTCACTTCCTCCTGTACAGCGCTGCATGCCAGGCTGGGTTTCACTTCCCCGTGCAGCGCTGCACTGCTCACCACATTCGCTCTAATCTCTGCGTGGGGACGGCAGGACAATGCAGAAAGCTGCTGGGGAGGCTTTCAGATCGCGGCTCTGCAGTGTTAACTGGCAGTTTTCCCTCGGGGGTTTTACCCCCCAACGTGTTTCAGCTCTCTCAGCTGTGACGAACAGAAACACATTCACACACTGGTTTGTGTTTGGTTTCCAGCAGCAGGTGTGTGAGAGCGTTATCGGGTCTGCAGGATGGGGCTCAGGTTCTTCACCTCTGCAGCTCATTCATGAAAACCCCTGGACTACCTGGACTACCTGATGGAATGTTTCAGCTCCCCTCAACACGTCCGCCTGGCACGACACTGTGAACCACACCAGTATGAACATGAGGAAATATACAGTTTTCAAACTGGGTTTTCATTCCTGCATTCACTCATTTTCAGAGCCGTTTATCTGTTCAGGGTCTCGGGCTGCTGGAGCCGATCCAGCTGCTCACTGGGAACACGAACACATCACTCAGCCTTTCCCTTGAAGATTTAATACTGTGATTATTTACCTGAAAACTTCAGTAAGATGAGACTAAATATAAATATAATATATTGAAGGTAAAAGGTTTAAAAAAAACTGAACAAGGATTGAAAAAGAATACTTTTTTCAAAGTGGAAAATAAAGATTAGCACCACGTCAGCATTTGCAGTTACTCCACTCACACACCAGGATGTCTGAGCAGCAGGATCGATTTGATTTGTGTGTTTCTGTATGTGATGACATTTTTGGCTCTTTCATTTCATGTCTTCATTTCTTTGAGCAAATATAAACGTCTGCATGCACAGTTTGAATGAGCACATCCCATTATGTGTGTGTTTCTGGTGTGTATGAGACGTGTGTGAGTGCAGAGACATTCAGAGCTCCCTGTAAACCTGCATCTGTCCTTATTCCGTTTCTCTAGTGTCTGAGCACCCCATGAAAGCCCCTTGGTCTTTTATGTATTATATGGTTGTTAATAAAGTTCCTCTCTTCAACCATCATGAAGGGAGTAACGTCTCAGACAGCCCAGTTCCCTGTGAATCACATGAAGAACAGCTGGTTCTGCGTTCCTCAAGTCGAGCATGGCGTCCCATGAGAAAAGATGCTCGGATCATGGTTAAATCATTTCTGCCACGTTTTTCGACGGCATCCAACAACCGGACCACTGCCTCAGTTTAATACGGGTCAGCTCAAAGCCAAAACACTACAGCAGAAAATCGATATTAACGTCACTGACAGTGAACCAGTCCAGCTCTCAAATGAAAACCGGACCTCTAGTGAAGAGTGCTTTGATCACTGATTCTTGACCATCATTCTGGATTGTTTGCTCTGGAATCACTGAGCTTCAGACATGTTTTATTGGATGTGATGTGAGGAATGTGGCTGTGGGCCTGTTTTTAGCTGCTGAGCAGCGATGAATGGAGCAGCTGTCCACAGCAGGCTCTCTGAAGGACTTCCTGATCAGCCCGATGAGCCCCTTAATGGGCACGAGCATAAAAGACCAGGGATAACGGGGCACGGCTCCTCACGCCGTGCAGGGCGAGCAGTGAAACGCGCAGGCCGACTGCAGGACGGCTTCATTCAAAACTGAGTGATGCATTCAGGAAACGCCTGCGTCCGTTCGTATCGGGTCTGCCTGCTCCTGGACTTCATGGTTTCTATTTTAATACTGAAAGACTTCAGTGGAGTCCGTCCTCATTTTGGTTCCCCTACAGCTGCTTTGAATGTTTTACTAACGTTTCAGGATACATTGAACCTCTGCCCGACACATCTCATTCGCTTTGGTTGGATTCTACTTTATGTCCCGAAGCAGCAGTATTCATTGATTTGTCGTTTGTCTTGTGTTTCTATGGCTGTTTTTATACAGCCTTGTTTGGATCTTATCAGCTTTATTTGATCTTATGTGAGTTTATCTTGTTCTGTCTCTGGGAATTCTGCTCCACTTTGCAATTTTGCCCAAACACTGTAACGTTTTGCATTGTTGTCCATCCTCCTGTGAGTTCCACCAATCAGAGCAGTCCCCAGTGATGTCCGACGCCCAATTCACTTCGTCTTTGGTTTGAAGACGCCAGCATGTGCACTTCTAATATTTACCAACACAAATTACTGCTAAAGACAAAACAATTGTCTTGATAAACAATTCTCTGATGTTCTTCACTAAAGAGGGATAAACTGTAAAACAGACATTACGAAGGAGCTCAAGTGAAAACCATCGACTGACAAGCACTTTTCCAGCAGAACGGCCGAAGCGAGGTCAGACTGATCTCCAGGACTGAAGCTGTTCCCTGAGATCCGCTGAGCAGTGAAAAGATAACGTTAAGTTAGATTAATTCATTGAGATGAAAAGCTGATGTGTCTGAATATGATTGATTTACCAGTAAATGATCACGTTGTGCCTTAAAGGTGCTGTAGGCAGGATTCAGCATCTCCGCCATTTTGCTTAGGGTTACCTAAGCAAGATGGCGATTTGACCCATCTAAGATGGCCATTTGAAACCCAGCACAGCCAATCCTGTCCTGTTTTCTCTGACATCACGCCCTTACGCAAGTTAAGCCCCTCCCACAAGAACGTGTGACGAACGCCCCTCGACCAATCACGGTTAGAGCCTCATGGGCTCTTCTGATTGGTCAAAGATACCTGGAGCTGTCGAGATTCCTTTTCAGCTCAGAACAGAGACAGATGGAAACGCTGCGCCCTCGCGGTAGTGCAGTTATGCTACACTCCTAAAGGATTATCAATGGATACTCTAACATTTAATCCAAAGAAAACACAGAAACATTAGCATTGACTAGCAAAATCCTGCCTACAGCAGCTTTAAAGTGACCAACCTCTTCATGTTCAACAGCGTTTGGCTGCTGCTCATTCCCCACTGTGTCTAAACGGGTTGGAGCGTGTTGAAGAATGACTTCAGGAATAAATATCGTCAGTTAAAATGTTGGAACACGCTCTGAAAGCTGTCTGATTGTCTTTTTGGTCAAAGTATGTCATTACTCAAATTGTTAATTATTAACATAATCATCTACAACCACAACTTTGCTCACAATTTTTGGGAAAAACTCTCACGAAATCAGCAAGTTTTGGCCACAACAATCACAAAAAAGGCTGGAGAAGTCCTGGAGGGACTGACATTACGCTGAAGACGGCTGGAATTACAGCATTACATTACTGATCGGTATGTTCTCATTTTCTGCTCAACTTCAAGTTGTCTCCATGAACATTTGTTTCAGTCTACATGCTACAGAGGCCCTGAGGGGACACACAAACACACACACACACACACACACACACACACACACACACACACACACACAGAGAAAGTTTGTTCTTTTTGATTTTTTTCAATTTCCACCTCCTCATGGCCACCGCCTCTCGCCTGAGGAAGACTGTTCAGCACATGGCACGGAGTGATCCACACCGTCACATGACCAAGGCTTCCAGAAGTGCAGCATGTGCAGCGTGTGAGAGGCCTGTGGCCAAACGCAGTCCAGCATCTGACTGACAGCTGCTCTAACGGTCTGTGATCAACCGGCCGTCGGGAATGCAGGAGATCTGCACGGCCTCAGGCTGCAGCCTGCCAGCAGCCTGCTCTCATGCTGCCACACAACCACTGGGCTGTGGTGGAATTATGTTTGACAAGGCTGTTTTGAATCAATTATATATCTTTTAATGTTGTAAGGTTGTGACAGCCGTATCTGTCCCTTCAGGGCAATTACTGCCTCCAGGTTATGCACACTATCCACATAACTGACAATCATCCATCCGTGTTCCTCACTGTTGAAGGGATATGATGGAAAAGAAAATCATTCTGGGATGAATTAGACATGTACATCACAGTGTCTGTCCCCCGGCTCTTAAACTTTAGGAATAAATATTTGTTTTTCATCCTCTTGTTTTCACTTTGTTCATGGAGCCAAACGTCTCTTTGTCTTCTCATTACATCTGTTTTCATACCAGTGATGTGCAACATTTCATTTCTCCTCACAGAGACTCTGATGAGGGTGCTTTCACACCTACTAGTCCTAGAGTGGTTCGGTTCGGACATAAATTATTCATAAACGTCGCAGCTGTCAACTAGTTCGGTTCATTCACACCACTTGTTTGTGCAGATGAACTATCCACTATGACCCTCCTGCCCCTTGGTGGCGCTGTTCACACAATAGTGTGTTTTGGGTGACGGAAGTGAACCCTGATTGGCCAGCATGTGTGACGTGATGCGCCGCGCGGCTTGCTACGGAAGCCTCCGCCGACCAAAAAGCCTTCTCCACAACAGAGCGGACAGGACCGAGGCTGGTCAACGTTCACACCAGCAGCGGACCGCACCGAGACCGCACCGAGACCGCCTCCTCCAGGAGGAGTTGGGGACTCTCGTCCGCTTCAAGCGGACCAGATGCTGCAGGTGTGAAAGCAACAGCCCGCCGTGTCTTACCCACAAGGTCCCATTCTCCGTTGGCGATGTACCCGGTGACATCGGCCTCGATCATCTGCAGGTCCAGGGACCAGCCCCCGTACGTCCACGAGCCGAACTTCAGGTCGCAGCGTTGCACATCGAACGGAAACCAGCGGACGTCGATGTAGCAGGTGCTCTTAAAGATCCCTGCAATGAAGATACTGTCGGTGAAATACGAAGTGTCAGGCGGCCAAACAAAAGCGCTGTAAGAGCTCTAAACAGAGCTGCAGCCCAGTGGACTGCTGCCCGGCTCTCCTGAGTGCCTCCCTGGATCTACTGGCCGTTTGACCCAGGAGGCTCTTAGGAAAGTGAGGCCCTGCAGGAGAGAGAGGGGAGGGGGGTGCTCAGGTGTGCATGTGTGTCTCCACCGAGGCAGATGATGCCCCGCCCTCCCTGGAATTCTCCTGTTCAGTCTGCACTCACTTTACAGCAAAGTGGATGAGCCGAACCTGAAGAAGAAGAGGGACTGTCCTCCCTGTCGTGAGCCACGCTTCATGGAAACCTGGTGGGTTTTTGTAGCTTTCTGTTTTTTTCCCAGTTGTGAAGTTAATTCAGACATTTATTGACCCTGCTTCTGTTGAAGAGCACTCGGAGATGAGCTGAGGGATCTGAAGGCTCCTGCCTTTACGGCTTCCGGCCAGCATGGAGCCCGGTCCAGACGCCCAGGACCAGCAGCGACACCTGGATACTGCTGGAGTACAGGATCCAGGTCTGAGAGGGGCCAGACCGGTCCCTGGACACAGACTCATTGGGAGTTTTCAAAAGGTTTGTTTCAGAGCATAAATCAAAGAGCTGAGAGGAACTGAAAGCAGTAACTGAAGCGTAATGGGAGCAGATGAGCCGGAGCAGATGACAGACTGGTGGAGAACACGGAGGAACGGAACACAGTTTTCATTTGATGATTTCTTTTTGAAGCCACTCTCTGTTTTGTGATGACTGAGATATTGATCTGTCTTTTTCATTTTTGCTCTTAGATTCTCTTTTTACTTTGTGTTTTCACACCACACACCAAAAAATATCATTATTTTCTGATTCCGATTAAAAACTTTCAAAGTGGTGGCAGAAAACAGACGCAGAGTTTCATGTCAGCGTGTGTGAGCGGCTGAACACGAACAGACTGCAGTGAGAAGGAAACAACAGCCAGAGGAAATTCAGTTAGGAATAAGATAGAAATGATGCCACTGCTGCGCAAACAAACAGCATATGGCTAAAAATAAACACTGAAGTAAGTAAATAAAAAATGGGAGAATTCCTGAGGACATGGTGAGACCTCATGAGGCACGTTCAGGTAAAATCCAGGGGGAAAACATGAGATCAGGCTTTATTTAAAGCAGCTTCATCTTCCCTGCCTCTTCACTCAGCACTGGGCTACATGGAGCGACTGAGTGAAGGAAACAGACCAACTCAGTCCACTTCATTTAAATCAGATTCACCTCAAACACGTGTTTCTGGATGGGAGAGGGAACCACTCCACCCAGGGAACACTCCCACATGTCTGGGAGAACAATAATGGGATGGTCAGGATGGTAGAGAGAAAAATAAAAGAGTATTTCAGCAGGTATTTTACTTACTTATCCTCTGGCCAATCTGAGAAGTTTATTAATCCTTAGATCCGATCATCTTGAGCTTGTTGGAGGTCCTGTCCTCCATTTCTTTGAGTTTGCTTTCATGTCTTTCAGCCGTTGTCTCCAGGATGGACACTAGTCTTCACTGTCAGAGACACAAGCCTCCATGTTCAGCAGGCATTCCATTCGCTTGCCAGTATCGTTTCTCATTCCCTCAGTGGCCGCCGTGACCCCATCAATCTTATGAGGAAGTTCGGTCTTTCAGTCCTTCATGACCTTGAGGACTGGCCGGGAGTGTGTTCTCTCTTCACCTGCTTGACTTTCACCGGACCAGTCGGTCCTGTAGTTCCAGTTGTTGATATTTTCTGGGGGGATTTCAGGAGAGGGGGAGCATCTGTCTGTCTCGTGTCCATCCTCCTGCCACACCGGACGCCCAACCTCAGCTTCGTTACAAAGGTCCTGGTGAGGATCTCAAGCTGTTTGGTCAGTGCCTCAGGCAGGGGGATGACACCCACATGTCCTTTCTATGTTAAGAAAACATTTCAACCAACCAATGGAGAGGGGAGCACTGAAAAGAAGCTAAGACTTCACGGAATCGAGCTGAGAAGGTTTTTATGTGAGCGCCCAGTGGAGGGAGGCGTCTGTTACCTGGAGGCAGGTACTGGCAGTAGCCTGTGGAGTTGACCAGGATGTTGGTGTGAAAAGAGGCATCAAACCGTTCATCAGCACTGTGGAAGGAGACAGATCCACAGTCAGTGAGGGTCCCAGAGTCCAGCCACTTCTCCTTTACAATAATGTATGCACGGTATCGTGTGGTGTGTGGTAGTTTTCACTGAGGTGTGCATCATTCCTACCCCAGCGTTTTACTTGATGTTTTATATTGCTGCAGAGAACAATATGCTCAAAAGATTAACAATGGAGAACACAGAGAACAATACGTTCTAAACAATGGAGAACATGCAGAACAATACGCTCTGAACATTAACATGGGACTCATGATCCTCTGGAGGAAAGCATCCTTCTCATGGTTCATCTACTGAGCATGTACAGAACAGCAGCACGCCCGCCGACAGAGCGACACCTTGGGAACCATTTCCAGCGGGAAGACCACTGCCGTCATGTAAACTGATAAACACAACCACCATTTTGTGTTTTCAGTCATTTTCATCGCCACAGTTTGCTGTGGAGTTTACCCAGAGACCCGGGCTGACTCAGAGTCAGACTCTGCTCATTAAAGCAAGCCAGCTCAATATGTCCTCCGACCCCCCCCCCCCCCATTTAACAGCATCAAACTTTGCTCAGTTAATGAGCTGAAAAGCCCGTCAGCTTCCAGCAGAGAGACTCCCACAGACGGCAGCTCGGGTCTTCACACTAACAGGCAGAGGAGCATCAATAAGCGCAGGGAATTAGCTGAATTAGCTGGTTTACTAAGTCCGCACTTAGCGAGCCAAGAAAAACAAACTTTCAGAGAGTGAGAGAGTCTTGGGCTCCACTCTGGGTGTGTCAGCAGCAGACAAACAGGCTTCAGGTTCACTGAACCACTGTTTAACGTTCTGTATGTAGATTTCTAGAATACTTAGATTTCTTTTCTATCATCTCCTTTTTTGATTACCTATTTTTACTAAATCATAGAAGTACAGGCTACTAAATTTACTTGAGAACTGGAGTTATAAATGTATTTATAATCCTCTGGAAACTACAAGCAAGGTTTTCTGTGTAGAGAAGTGTCCTCATTAACTGAAAATCTTACATTTTTATTGGGAGAAAATCAATCTACCACTCTGAAACTAGCTATTCAAAAAGTGGAAAGCTGACACTTGCATTAAATTCTGATTATCTCCATTTTCCTTACGCAGTTTTACTTTGTTGCTTTGACATGTAGCTACCATCTGTCTAAAAATTGCTTGAGATTGTTCGCTCTGAGGAAATTACATTAGCGAAAGCGGTGGATTCTGTCTGCAGGATTTTTTTTTTTAACACAGCACACTGCAAAAACTGCTCAGAAATGATCCGGTGAAGAATAGTGGGTTTTGTCTTGGCCTATATTTTCTGTCCATCTAGTCTTTTCTTTATGATTCATGGAGGCTGTGTGTGGAAGCTGGAACATGTTTCTCCCTCACAACCATCAGTCCCTCCTCCTGATCCGGTTCCAGCCACGGGGCGGGCATACAGCCTGGGGAGGAAACAATTCCAAATTCCATAGAATTAAATCCAATCAATAATCTGCTGGATGATGAACAGGTCTGATCAACAGTAGGTCGATCTGGTGGAGTTTGTTCCTCACTGAGTCGGGGCTGTTTCAGGAAAATCTGAAGAGATACCCCTCACTGTCTTCCAGAGACGTCGTTATAAGAAGAAATTATGAAATCATTCATTCACCAGAAATGGATGAAATAAAATGACAATCATATCGATCCAGACTTCATGTAGGTGATCCGACGTTATGCTAACAGCTCCAGGGAAGGGATTAGCTTTGACACCTGAGGAATCAGCTGAAGTACCTGTTGTAGAGCAGGATGTCAGGCCTCCAGATCTGGCTGTCGGGGAACCGGACGTTGGAGACACCGGGGTAATCCGATGTGTTCCACTGGAGGTAGAAGTCTGTCCAGTACTGAGGACAAACACAAATACACATTTATCATCACGAATGCTCATTTGTGTTTTTGTTTTTCCACAACAACTCATGCATGTTTTGAACCTATGCGCCACAGACATACACAGAAATTCATAGTTAGTTGTTATTGATCGCCTTAACCCTAACCCCTAACTCTGAGCCAGACTGAACCCGAGCCCTACCCTCTAACTCTGAATCAGAGCTAACCCTAGCCCCGTGGTAGTGAGTCGTGGTCTTTTGCTGGCTCTCGGAGGAGGCGGACGCTTTTTCTATCACTCCCTACTCTCTGCTGCTGCTCTCTGTCTTGTCTGTTTTACTGGAGGATACTGGTTTTTCGAACAAACCAAATATCAACCATGGAGCTGATCAGCTGGTCTCTCTACGCAATTGATACGATGTTTTCAACAAAGAGTACAGGAGCGGGGGATCCTGCCTGTCCGGACGGGACTCGGCATGCTGGGTATGTGATGGACGCCCGGGGGAAGTGGAGGGGGTCACATGCCTGGCACCCCTGTCCGTCGAGGTCATTGTGGATGATTACATTTTCGGATTTATGATGATCGGCCTGCTGCTGATTGGCCGGTGCTGCGACCTGATCCTCTGGAGGATGAAGAAGACCGCCGCCACAAAAGACGTCCAAGGGAGGACGGTCTTTTCAAATCAACAGGCAAAAGCTGAGGTTGACTGTTTGCGCGAACTCTTTCAAAAGGCGGACAGTTTGGGTTATGGACGATTGAGACGCAAGCTGGATGTCCCCAGCACTGAGAGGGTTAAACCAGCTTCTGTCTGAAACCGAGCAAAGGAAAGTCAAACGGCTCCTTCCACCAAAACAAGATAACTTCTGATTGTGTCTGGTGCCCCTGGAACTCCAAACATCCCCCTGAAGATTCAAGGACAGATTGATTGCTTTTTCTATCTTCCCTCTCTCTCTCTCCCAGCTGCTACCCAAGTTCACCTCTGGACTGCTTCAGTCAAGGCCGTCCCGGCAAATACCATCCGAGCAAAGGGGAGGCGGGCCAAACCACACACACTACATGGACTGATGAGCTGAAATGCCACAAACATGCCACACACACTCCCTCCCCGACTCTCAACGTCTCCACCACACTTTTCTGCTGACGACTAGTGGTAATGACGTGTTGGCTGATGATGGAGCTACGACCGCTGATCCGCTAGTCTGATAGCAACTTGCCTGGGCGTCTTTAAAACCCAAGCAATTTCGTTGTAACTTGTAACTTAGGTAACTTGTTGCGATGACAATAAAGACTATTCTATTCTATTCTATTCTATTCTATTCTGTCATTTAGTGGGGGCGCCTGGGTTGGTCAGTAGAGCGGTCATCTCACAACTGGGAGGTTGTTGGTTTGATTTCCCATCTCCGTGCATGGATTGAGCTTCTTGCACGGTAGATGCCTCCACTGGTGTGTGAATGGGTGAATGTAGATATGAGTGTTGGGCCATGTCACGCAGCCTGAACCTGATCTTAGCTGAACAGCTGATTATTGGCAGTGCTTCTGATTCTTCTTCCTGCAGCTGCAGACTTCACAAACAGAGCTTCAGAATCAAGTTCACATGTTCTCATTTTGAGTCAGCTACACTCTCTTCAAGAGATCTTCTCATTTGAAATTCACTTCAAGGCAAATGAATAAAGACACCTGATGAAACGACTGGGACATGGGAGGAAATGTCTCCAGGACATGAGCGAGTCCAGCTGCCCTGCTTCAGTTACGACACTGCTCTGCCGTCCCCATCGTGATCCCATGTTAAAGAACGCTTCTCGTTTGGAATTAGTTATTTAGATGCATTGTTTGGTGACTGATTAGAAAAAAAGGAAAAAAGTTAAAGAAAGGACCTCTGGAGCAAATGAAGCTGGTAGTTTTTCAGACTCTTGAGTGCAAACAAATACATTAGAAGACAGAAATTCCATGAGCAGAAACAAAGAGAGAACATGTTGTCTGAAAGCGTCTGGTCTCCGGTGCATTCTAAATCAGATGTACAGTCGTTATGTAACAGCCAGCAGAGCGGTGAGAGGAAGACGAGCGTGTTGCCAGAGAATGATGAAGCCTGAACCGCGGTCTGATTGGCGGCCGGCTCAGTCCTCATTGCATTTCAGAGGCTGTCTGGGCTCTTTGGTCAGCGCTGATTGTTTCGGGCCGGGCCGGCTCAAGGTCGTGTACATTTCTTTTCTGTCTTGTTTACTGGATGTCACCCAGCTGTCACGGTTTCCCCAGAGAGCTGTCACTGCAGCTGCAGAGGAAAATCAAACACCGCAGCCTTCTGAAGTCCATGTCCACAAAGGACTGTGGTGACTCCCGGAATGGACACTTTGAAAACGGTTCCCTGGAATGCTTTTGATGCTTTTGATGAGAATGAGGATGTGTAATTCATTCAGTGACTACTGGTGACGATTCCATGCAGGGAAATACTGACACTTTTTTCTCAGTATTGTAAAGATGCAGAAGGTGCAGGATCCAGTTGGATCCAGCTTGGCTGAATGTGATCCAGACCAGTTTGAGTGGAGACTTAGGCTGAATCCCATTTCACCCCTTAGCCCACCCGCGCATTCCAGGCGGGCAGTGATGAAGAAACCAGTTTATTGAAAATAATCATCTGTCTGTTGTGTAGAGGTTAATCTGTTTGCATCGATGGTTTCGTTTATGGTCTTGCTTTAACCCCTTCTTGAGAAGAACAGACAAAGAGCCTTTTTACGCGTGTGACAACGTCTCCGTCGCAGCACGGTAAAAGAACCGTGCGCTCCGTCCGCCATCATTTATTTTACTCAACTCAAACAGCTGACCTAAATAGCTTCCTCCTTGTGGGTTCACCCGAAAGGTGCGCCCTCTAGCCGAACACACACACACACACACACACACACACACACACACACACACACACACACACACACACACTGCAATGGTCAAACAAACTTAATTGGACAATGTCTAAACATTTTAACTTAAAATACACAATGCATGAACTTAAATCTTACATCATGGCGCTTACATCTTGTGTTTGGATAACGCCCGGTGTGGAGACGAGCACTTCCGCCAATGCGGAAGTGAACTAAGGCCGCACGCCACTCGCCGTGTAGGCGGACAAAACAAGCGTTCCCGCCGCCGCCCCTCACCACCGGCCGCCACTGGGTATGACAGATTTCCCAGAAAGCCTTGCAAGATCGGCAAGATGGCGGCATCCGCAACGAAAGAAGTTCATAAATGTCAGGATTTTCTCAATATGTAAAGTTTTAAAATGTAAGAAAAACATTCTTCTTCGGAAAACAATTGTTGCATCTGCCTACGTCATCAGCAGCGGCGACTAATGATGATGCACGTGATTGTGGAAGGGGTGTCCCAATTCGGAGGGGGTTACTTTGGACCCTGCCCCATAGCACTCCGTTTCAAAGGGGGAGGGCTAGAAAGAGAAATGGGATTGGGCCTTAAGCTCTCAGTATGTGAGAGGTGACAGTTCTGCCTCGTCATTTTAAACAAGCAATACTTTTGTTTTTTCTTTCCAAGTTCCTGAGGAAGCAGCGTTAATCACTGCAGTGACTGTGGAAGGATCGTTTGCAATCACCCCGAGTTAAAACAATTCATCAGGCGGGGACATACTGTATCTTCCCCCAGCAAACGGCTCGGTGGGCACGTTTTATCATCGCAGAAATAGAATTAATGATTCCAAATATTACAGAAGATGCAGTTTAAGGATAAACTTTGGATGGGAATACCGTGAGCTTGTCCACAGATGCATTTTGACGTGATATTGTATCTTCTAATACGATTATCGACCCTGCAAGAGCTCGGACTTATTTCAGGATCTCTGCAACCTCTTCATCCACACAGAAAGAGGTTTAAGCTCGTTTCATATAGTTTCTATGCATGTTGGGGGAAAGTATACACAATCTCCACTTTCTCCACAGATTTCTGCTTTTGTCTGCTCTGAATTTCTCAAACATGGACTTGTAATTGTTAAAGAAAACCATATTAGGACGGTCTAGAACAGGCTTGTTGAACATACAGCTCCCAGCACAAACTGCCAGGCAGTTCTGACAGTCTGCCCCCGCAGAATGACCTTTGAAAAAGTACTAAGAAAATGGTAATTATGGGGCTGGAACAGGCCAAGTCTGAGATGCAGAACAGGGCAGATGAACTGTCGCTGCAGCAGTAGAACCTGATTGCTGGAGAAATAAGCAGCAGCATGAGGCCACGCTGTGAGGCTGAGTGAGAAAAGCTGCAGGAAGCGTGCAGCTAATGAAGCAGCGGGCCAACAGGCGTCTGGGAAAACAGCCACAGAGAGGGGATGAGATATTCACGAACAAATGTCACGCAGTTCTGATTAAGCTTCAGAAAACTTTCTTCACACTAGAACTAAAATAAAATGTCGAAGTCTTGTTATTGAGATGACCTCTGACCTCCTCCCCTGCTTTAGAACAGTTGGCAGCATTTCTTTTATTTTGAAGGCTTTGTACCTTGAAGGATGTGGCTCAGTGTTTGGCGTGTGTCACATTTTCTAACTGACACTGAAGGTCGACCCAAACCAGTTGATGAATCACACTGTTGTTAGTGATGCACAATTTAAAATGTATATAAAGGTGGAATAAGGGGAAGTGAAGCAGATACTTTTATTAGAAATATACCAAAACATCTTTTTAGCATGGTTTTCCTGATGGAGACTCTGATATTGTGAAGGGTAGATGGTTTGATCCATGTCTTTAGCCGTTTCAGTCTGAGGTAGTTTTTGGGCTGCCAGTTCTTTGCCTGCACAATATTTAAAATGGTGAAACTCCTACAGTGCTGTCTTCCTCTGGAAAATGTTGATTAGAGTTGCAGAAGCGGTGTTTAAAGCATCAAAAAGCTTTTCCAGTCCTGACCTTACCAGGGGTACATGATGCTGAGCATTTGAACTGGAAGAGCCATTCTTAATTCATGTCTACATTTAAAACAACACGCACTGGAAGTCAAGGTCGAGGTGAAGAGAAAACCAAACAACCACTGCTGAATCGGCGAAACACAAGCTCATGATAAAACTTGTGGCAACATGGCCCAAAACACTGAGTGTGTGGCAGATGTTTCTGTCACTGCAGGAGAACGTTTTTCTTTCTCGCCAGAGGAAAAACTTCCAAATTCTAAAGTTACAATTGAAAGTCCCCGAATACACCGCACAGAAATGTTTCCTCTGGCTTACAGACATCTGCTCCCCTGACGAGAAGCTTCACAATAACTCAGGAGAAGCAGGAGGAGGAGTAGGAGGAGGAGGAGGTGGAGGAGAGGAAGGCTCAGGATGAGTGTGTGTGTGTGTGTGTGTGTGTGTGTGTGTGTGTGTGTGTGTGTGCGGATGAGCCGACCTTTCCTTCAGAGGCAGCAGATTAGGTGGGATTAGTGTGTCTCCGCTTCCCCCACGTATTCCAGAGGAGCTGATATGAAAGCTAATTAAATTTGGACAGCTGCGTGAAGCGGGCTCAGGACGGTCTCTCAGCGAACTCCGACAATCTCCATCAGCTCTGACATTCACACTGCCAAGCGCTCTGGAGTGTGTGTGTGTGTGTGTGTGTGTGTGTGTGTGGTGGTGGTGGTGGGGGGGGGGGGGGGGGGGGGGGGGGGGGCACTACCACCGGGCTGGGTTCCTCTCCTCTTCTTCTGGTCCTCTGTGGAGCGTGGGACTGCAGCTCTGTGGACGGGGGACGCTGCTGCTACTGTGACTGCTGGAGGACAGTCTGCTTCATCCCTCCAGCTCCTGTGAATCTGGCTCAAGGGTCCGGGCAGAGGGAGCGTCGGTCAGAAGATATCACACCAGCTGTTTCCCACCGCTATTTTTTTGATACACACAGACCTGCACAAGCATAGTGCGCTGCGGAAGGATATACCGGCGCACAGCGGCTGAGTCTATACTTCCACTGCTGTGCTTCGGTATATCCTTCCACGGAGCACTGCGCTGCGCAGGTCTGTGTGGATCAAAACATTATTTTAACGGATTGAAAAAAAACCCACTTCTTTTAAAATG